>NW_026988971.1:0-159626 GCF_030222135.1 Aotus nancymaae
ACGCAGCTATCTAACAGAACGGTTGTCAATGTGTGCACTCAACTTCCAGAGTTAAACCCGTGTGTGGATTCAGCAGTCTGCAAACACTTTCTCTGCAGAGTCCCAAAACAGGCGTTTTCAGCCCATTACCGGCATATGGAAGAAACAGCAGTAAGCACAGGGAAATATCTGCTTCTAAATCCAAAACGCAGCTATCTAACAGAACGGTTGTCAATGTGTGCACTCAACTTCCAGAGTTAAACCCGTGTGTGGATTCAGCAGTCTGCAAACACTTTCTCTGCAGAGTCCCAAAACAGGCGTTTTCAGCCCATTACCGGCATATGGAAGAAACACCAGTAAGCACAGGGAAATATCTGCTTCTAAATCCAAAACGCAGCTATCTAACAGAACGGTTTGTCAATGTGTGCACTCAACTTCCAGAGTTAAACCAGTGTGTGGATTCAGCAGTCTGCAAACACTTTCTCTGCAGAGTCCCAAAACAGGCGTTTTCAGCCCATTACCGGCATATGGAAGAAACAGCAGTAAGCACAGGGAAATATCTGCTTCTAAATCCAAAACGCAGCTATCTAACAGAACGGTTGTCAATGTGTGCACTCAACTTCCAGAGTTAAACCTGTGTGTGGATTCAGCAGTCTGCAAACCCTTTCTGTGCAGAGTCCCAAAACAGGCGTTTTCAGCCCATTACCGGCATATGGAAGAAACAGCAGTAAGCACAGGGAAATATCTGCTTCTAAATCCAAAACGCAGCTATCTAACAGAACGGTTGTCAATGTGTGCACTCAACTTCCAGAGTTAAACCCGTGTGTGGATTCAGCAGTCTGCAAACACTTTCTCTGCAGAGTCCCAAAACAGGCGTTTTCAGCCCATTACCGGCATATGGAAGAAACAGCAGTAAGCACAGGGAAATATCTGCTTCTAAATCCAAAACGCAGCTATCTAACAGAACGGTTGTCAATGTGTGCACTCAACTTCCAGAGTTAAACCCGTGTGTGGATTCAGCAGTCTGCAAACCCTTTCTCTGCAGAGTCCCAAAACAGGCGTTTTCAGCCCATTACCGGCATATGGAAGAAACAGCAGTAAGCACAGGGAAATATCTGCTTCTAAATCCAAAACGCAGCTATCTAACAGAACGGTTGTCAATGTGTGCACTCAACTTCCAGAGTTAAACCCGTGTGTGGATTCAGCAGTCTGCAAACCCTTTCTGTGCAGAGTCCCAAAACAGGCGTTTTCAGCCCATTACCGGCATATGGAAGAAACAGCAGTAAGCACAGGGAAATATCTGCTTCTAAATCCAAAACGCAGCTATCTAACAGAACGGTTGTCAATGTGTGCACTCAACTTCCAGAGTTAAACCCGTGTGTGGATTCAGCAGTCTGCAAACACTTTCTCTGCAGAGTCCCAAAACAGGGGTTTTCAGCCCATTACCGGCATATGGAAGAAACAGCAGTAAGCACAGGGAAATATCTGCTTCTAAATCCAAAACGCAGCTATCTATGAGAACGGTTGTCAATGTGTGCACTCAACTTCCAGAGTTAAACCAGTGTGTGGATTCAGCAGTCTGCAAACCCTTTCTGTGCAGAGTCCCAAAACAGGCGTTTTCAGCCCATTACCGGCATATGGAAGAAACAGCAGTAAGCACAGGGAAATATCTGCTTCTAAATCCAAAACGCAGCTATCTAACAGAACGGTTGTCAATGTGTGCACTCAACTTCCAGAGTTAAACCCGTGTGTGGATTCAGCAGTCTGCAAACCCTTTCTCTGCAGAGTCCCAAAACAGGCGTTTTCAGCCCATTACCGGCATATGGAAGAAACAGCAGTAAGCACAGGGAAATATCTGCTTCTAAATCCAAAACGCAGCTATCTAACAGAACGGTTGTCAATGTGTGCACTCAACTTCCAGAGTTAAACCCGTGTGTGGATTCAGCAGTCTGCAAACCCTTTCTGTGCAGAGTCCCAAAACAGGCGTTTTCAGCCCATTACCGGCATATGGAAGAAACAGCAGTAAGCACAGGGAAATATCTGCTTCTAAATCCAAAACGCAGCTATCTAACAGAACGGTTGTCAATGTGTGCACTCAACTTCCAGAGTTAAACCCGTGTGTGGATTCAGCAGTCTGCAAACACTTTCTCTGCAGAGTCCCAAAACAGGCGTTTTCAGCCCATTACCGGCATATGGAAGAAACAGCAGTAAGCACAGGGAAATATCTGCTTCTAAATCCAAAACGCAGCTATCTAACAGAACGGTTGTCAATGTGTGCACTCAACTTCCAGAGTTAAACCCGTGTGTGGATTCAGCAGTCTGCAAACACTTTCTCTGCAGAGTCCCAAAACAGGCGTTTTCAGCCCATTACCGGCATATGGAAGAAACAGCAGTAAGCACAGGGAAATATCTGCTTCTAAATCCAAAACGCAGCTATCTAACAGAACGGTTGTCAATGTGTGCACTCAACTTCCAGAGTTAAACCCGTGTGTGGATTCAGCAGTCCGCAAACACTTTCTCTGCAGAGTCCCAAAACAGGCGTTTTCAGCCCATTACCGGCATATGGAAGAAATAGCAGTAAGCACAGGGAAATATCTGCTTCTAAATCCAAAACGCAGCTATCTAACAGAACGGTTGTCAATGTGTGCACTCAACTTCCAGAGTTAAACCCGTGTGTCGATTCAGCAGTCTGCAAACACTTTCTCTGCAGTGTCCCAAAACAGGCGTTTTCAGCCCATTACCGGCATATGGAAGAAACAGCAGTAAGCACAGGGAAATATCTGCTTCTAAATCCAATACGCAGCTATCTAACAGAACGGTTGTCAATGTGTGCACTCAACTTCCAGAGTTAAACCCGTGTGTGGATTCAGCAGTCTGCAAACCCTTTCTGTGCAGAGTCCCAAAACAGGCGTTTTCAGCCCATTACCGGCATATGGAAGAAACAGCAGTAAGCACAGGGAAATATCTGCTTCTAAATCCAAAACGCAGCTATCTAACAGAACGGTTGTCAATGTGTGCACTCAACTTCCAGAGTTAAACCCGTGTGTGGATTCAGCAGTCTGCAAACACTTTCTCTGCAGAGTCCCAAAACAGGCGTTTTCAGCCCTTTACCAGCATATGGAAGAAACAGCAGTAAGCCCAGGGAAATATCTGCTTCTAAATCCAAAACGCAGCTATCTAACAGAACGGTTGTCAATGTCTGCACTCAACTTCCAGAGTTAAACCCGTGTGTGGATTCAGCAGTCTGCAAACACTTTCTCTGCAGAGTCCCAAAACAGGCGTTTTCAGCCCATTACCGGCATATGGAAGAAACAGCAGTAAGCACAGGGAAATATCTGCTTCTAAATCCAATACGCAGCTATCTAACAGAACGGTTGTCAATGTGTGCACTCAACTTCCAGAGTTAAACCCGTGTGTGGATTCAGCAGTCTGCAAACACTTTCTCTGCAGAGTCCCAAAACAGGCGTTTTCAGCCCATTACCGGCATATGGAAGAAACAGCAGTAAGCACAGGGAAATATCTGCTTCTAAATCCAAAACGCAGCTATCTAACAGAACGGTTGTCAATGTGTGCACTCAACTTCCAGAGTTAAACCCGTGTGTGGATTCAGCAGTCTGCAAACCGTTTCTCTGCAGAGTCCCAAAACAGGCGTTTTCAGCCCATTACCGGCATATGGAAGAAACAGCAGTAAGCACAGAGAAATATCTGCTTCTAAATCCAAAACGCAGCTATCTAACAGAACGGTTGTCAATGTGTGCACTCAACTTCCAGAGTTAAACCCGTGTGTGGATTCAGCAGTCTGCAAACCCTTTCTGTGCAGAGTCCCAAAACAGGCGTTTTCAGCCCATTACCGGCATATGGAAGAAACAGCAGTAAGCACAGGGAAATATCTGCTTCTAAATCCAAAACGCAGCTATCTAACAGAACGGTTGTCAATGTGTGCACTCAACTTCCAGAGTTAAACCCGTGTGTGGATTCAGCAGTCTGCAAACACTTTCTCTGCAGAGTCCCAAAACAGGCGTTTTCAGCCCATTACCGGCATATGGAAGAAACAGCAGTAAGCACAGGGAAATATCTGCTTCTAAATCCAATACGCAGCTATCTAACAGAACGGTTGTCAATGTGTGCACTCAACTTCCAGAGTTAAACCCGTGTGTGGATTCAGCAGTCTGCAAACCCTTTCTGTGCAGAGTCCCAAAACAGGCGTTTTCAGCCCATTACCGGCATATGGAAGAAACAGCAGTAAGCACAGGGAAATATCTGCTTCTAAATCCAAAACGCAGCTATCTAACAGAACGGTTGTCAATGTGTGCACTCAACTTCCAGAGTTAAACCCGTGTGTGGATTCAGCAGTCTGCAAACCCTTTCTCTGCAGAGTCCCAAAACAGGCGTTTTCAGCCCATTACCGGCATATGGAAGAAACAGCAGTAAGCACAGGGAAATATCTGCTTCTAAATCCAAAACGCAGCTATCTAACAGAACGGTTGTCAATGTGTGCACTCAACTTCCAGAGTTAAACCCGTGTGTGGATTCAGCAGTCTGCAAACCCTTTCTGTGCAGAGTCCCAAAACAGGCGTTTTCAGCCCATTACCGGCATATAGAAGAAACAGCAGTAAGCAGAGGGAAATATCTGCTTCTAAATCCAAAACGCAGCTATCTAACAGAACGGTTGTCAATGTGTGCACTCAACTTCCAGAGTTAAACCCGTGTGTGGATTCAGCAGTCTGCAAACCCTTTCTCTGCAGAGTCCCAAAACAGGCGTTTTCAGCCCATTACCGGCATATGGAAGAAACAGCAGTAAGCACAGGGAAATATCTGCTTCTAAATCCAAAACGCAGCTATCTAACAGAACGGTTGTCAATGTGTGCACTCAACTTCCAGAGTTAAACCCGTGTGTGGATTCAGCAGTCTGCAAACCCTTTCTGTGCAGAGTCCCAAAACAGGCGTTTTCAGCCCATTACCGGCATATGGAAGAAACAGCAGTAAGCACAGGGAAATATCTGCTTCTAAATCCAAAACGCAGCTATCTAACAGAACGGTTGTCAATGTGTGCACTCAACTTCCAGACTTAAACCCGTGTGTGGATTCAGCAGTCTGCAAACACTTTCTCTGCAGAGTCCCAAAACAGGCGTTTTCAGCCCATTACCGGCATATGGAAGAAACAGCAGTAAGCACAGGGAAATATCTGCTTCTAAATCCAAAACGCAGCTATCTAACAGAACGGTTGTCAATGTGTGCACTCAACTTCCAGAGTTAAACCCGTGTGTGGATTCAGCAGTCTGCAAACACTTTCTCTGCAGAGTCCCAAAACAGGCGTTTTCAGCCCATTACCGGCATATGGAAGAAACAGCAGTAAGCACAGGGAAATATCTGCTTCTAAATCCAAAACGCAGCTATCTAACAGAACGGTTGTCAATGTGTGCACTCAACTTCCAGAGTTAAACCCGTGTGTGGATTCAGCAGTCTGCAAACACTTTCTCTGCAGAGTCCCAAAACAGGCGTTTTCAGCCCATTACCGGCATATGGAAGAAACAGCAGTAAGCACAGGGAAATATCTGCTTCTAAATCCAAAACGCAGCTATCTAACAGAACGGTTGTCAATGTGTGCACTCAACTTCCAGAGTTAAACCAGTGTGTGGATTCAGCAGTCTGCAAACACTTTCTCTGCAGAGTCCCAAAACAGGCGTTTTCAGCCCATTACCGGCATATGGAAGAAACAGCAGTAAGCACAGGGAAATATCTGCTTCTAAATCCAAAACGCAGCTATCTAACAGAACGGTTGTCAATGTGTGCACTCAACTTCCAGAGTTAAACCTGTGTGTGGATTCAGCAGTCTGCAAACCCTTTCTGTGCAGAGTCCCAAAACAGGCGTTTTCAGCCCATTACCGGCATATGGAAGAAACAGCAGTAAGCACAGGGAAATATCTGCTTCTAAATCCAAAACGCAGCTATCTAACAGAACGGTTGTCAATGTGTGCACTCAACTTCCAGAGTTAAACCCGTGTGTGGATTCAGCAGTCTGCAAACACTTTCTCTGCAGAGTCCCAAAACAGGCGTTTTCAGCCCATTACCGGCATATGGAAGAAACAGCAGTAAGCACAGGGAAATATCTGCTTCTAAATCCAAAACGCAGCTATCTAACAGAACGGTTGTCAATGTGTGCACTCAACTTCCAGAGTTAAACCCGTGTGTGGATTCAGCAGTCTGCAAACCCTTTCTCTGCAGAGTCCCAAAACAGGCGTTTTCAGCCCATTACCGGCATATGGAAGAAACAGCAGTAAGCACAGGGAAATATCTGCTTCTAAATCCAAAACGCAGATATCTAACAGAACGGTTGTCAATGTGTGCACTCAACTTCCAGAGTTAAACACGTGTGTGGATTCAGCAGTCTGCAAACACTTTCTCTGCAGAGTCCCAAAACAGGCGTTTTCAGCCCATTACCGGCATATGGAAGAAACAGCAGTAAGCACAGGGAAATATCTGCTTCTAAATCCAATACGCAGCTATCTAACAGAACGGTTGTCAATGTGTGCACTCAACTTCCAGAGTTAAACCCGTGTGTGGATTCAGCAGTCTGCAAACCCTTTCTCTGCAGAGTCGCAAAACAGGCGTTTTCAGCCCATTACCGGCATATGGAAGAAACAGCAGTAAGCACAGGGAAATATCTGCTTCTAAATCCAAAACGCAGCTATCTAACAGAACGGTTGTCAATGTGTGCACTCAACTTCCAGAGTTAAACCCGTGTGTGGATTCAGCAGTCTGCAAACACTTTCTCTGCAGAGTCCCAAAACAGGCGTTTTCAGCCCATTACCGGCATATGGAAGAAACAGCAGTAAGCACAGGGAAATATCTGCTTCTAAATCCAAAACGCAGCTATCTATGAGAACGGTTGTCAATGTGTGCACTCAACTTCCAGAGTTAAACCAGTGTGTGGATTCAGCAGTCTGCAAACGCTTTCTGTGCAGAGTCCCAAAACAGGCGTTTTCAGCCCATTACCGGCATATGGAAGAAACAGCAGTAAGCACAGGGAAATATCTGCTTCTAAATCCAAAACGCAGCTATCTAACAGAACGGTTGTCAATGTGTGCACTCAACTTCCAGAGTTAAACCCGTGTGTGGATTCAGCAGTCTGCAAACCCTTTCTCTGCAGAGTCCCAAAACAGGCGTTTTCAGCCCATTACCGGCATATGGAAGAAACAGCAGTAAGCACAGGGAAATATCTGCTTCTAAATCCAAAACGCAGCTATCTAACAGAACGGTTGTCAATGTGTGCACTCAACTTCCAGAGTTAAACCCGTGTGTGGATTCAGCAGTCTGCAAACCCTTTCTGTGCAGAGTCCCAAAACAGGCGTTTTCAGCCCATTACCGGCATATGGAAGAAACAGCAGTAAGCACAGGGAAATATCTGCTTCTAAATCCAAAACGCAGCTATCTAACAGAACGGTTGTCAATGTGTGCACTCAACTTCCAGAGTTAAACCCGTGTGTGGATTCAGCAGTCTGCAAACACTTTCTCTGCAGAGTCCCAAAACAGGCGTTTTCAGCCCTTTACCAGCATATGGAAGAAACAGCAGTAAGCACAGGGAAATATCTGCTTCTAAATCCAAAACGCAGCTATCTAACAGAACGGTTGTCAATGTGTGCACTCAACTTCCAGAGTTAAACCCGTGTGTGGATTCAGCAGTCTGCAAACACTTTCTCTGCAGAGTCCCAAAACAGGCGTTTTCAGCCCATTACCGGCATATGGAAGAAACAGCAGTAAGCACAGGGAAATATCTGCTTCTAAATCCAAAACGCAGCTATCTAACAGAACGGTTGTCAATGTGTGCACTCAACTTCCAGAGTTAAACCCGTGTGTGGATTCAGCAGTCTGCAAACACTTTCTCTGCAGAGTCCCAAAACAGGCGTTTTCAGCCCATTACCGGCATATGGAAGAAACACCAGTAAGCACAGGGAAATATCTGCTTCTAAATCCAAAACGCAGCTATCTAACAGAACGGTTGTCAATGTGTGCACTCAACTTCCAGAGTTAAACCAGTGTGTGGATTCAGCAGTCTGCAAACACTTTCTCTGCAGAGTCCCAAAACAGGCGTTTTCAGCCCATTACCGGCATATGGAAGAAACAGCAGTAAGCACAGGGAAATATCTGCTTCTAAATCCAAAACGCAGCTATCTAACAGAACGGTTGTCAATGTGTGCGCTCAACTTCCAGAGTTAAACCTGTGTGTGGATTCAGCAGTCTGCAAACCCTTTCTGTGCAGAGTCCCAAAACAGGCGTTTTCAGCCCATTACCGGCATATGGAAGAAACAGCAGTAAGCACAGGGAAATATCTGCTTCTAAATCCAAAACGCAGCTATCTAACAGAACGGTTGTCAATGTGTGCACTCAACTTCCAGAGTTAAACCCGTGTGTGGATTCAGCAGTCTGTAAACCCTTTCTGTGCAGAGTCCCAAAACAGGCGTTTTCAGCCCATTACCGGCATATGGAAGAAACAGCAGTAAGCACAGGGAAATATCTGCTTCTAAATCCAAAACGCAGCTATCTAACAGAACGGTTGTCAATGTGTGCACTCAACTTCCAGAGTTCAACCCGTGTGTGGATTCAGCAGTCTGCAAACCCTTTCTGTGCAGAGTCCCAAAACAGGCGTTTTCAGCCCATTACCGGCATATGGAAGAAACAACAGTAAGCACAGGGAAATATCTGCTTCTAAATCCAAAACGCAGCTATCTAACAGAACGGTTGTCAATGTGTGCACTCAACTTCCAGAGTTAAACCCGTGTGTGGATTCAGCAGTCCGCAAACACTTTCTCTGCAGAGTCCCAAAACAGGCGTTTTCAGCCCATTACCGGCATATGGAAGAAATAGCAGTAAGCACAGGGAAATATCTGCTTCTAAATCCAAAACGCAGCTATCTAACAGAACGGTTGTCAATGTGTGCACTCAACTTCCAGAGTTAAACCCGTGTGTCGATTCAGGAGTCTGCAAACACTTTCTCTGCAGAGTCCCAAAACAGGCGTTTTCAGCCCATTACCGGCATATGGAAGAAACAGCAGTAAGCACAGGGAAATATCTGCTTCTAAATCCAATACGCAGCTATCTAACAGAACGGTTGTCAATGTGTGCACTCAACTTCCAGAGTTAAACCCGTGTGTGGATTCAGCAGTCTGCAAACCCTTTCTGTGCAGAGTCCCAAAACAGGCGTTTTCAGCCCATTACCGGCATATGGAAGAAACAGCAGTAAGCACAGGGAAATATCTGCTTCTAAATCCAAAATGCAGCTATCTAACAGAACGGTTGTCAATGTGTGCACTCAACTTCCAGAGTTAAACCCGTGTGTGGATTCAGCAGTCTGCAAACACTTTCTCTGCAGAGTCCCAAAACAGGCGTTTTCAGCCCTTTACCAGCATATGGAAGAAACAGCAGTAAGCCCAGGGAAATATCTGCTTCTAAATCCAAAACGCAGCTATATAACAGAACGGTTGTCAATGTGTGCACTCAACTTCCAGAGTTAAACCCGTGTGTGGATTCAGCAGTCTGCAAACACTTTCTCTGCAGAGTCCCAAAACAGGCGTTTTCAGCCCATTACCGGCATATGGAAGAAACAGCAGTAAGCACAGGGAAATATCTGCTTCTAAATCCAAAACGCAGCTATCTAACAGAACGGTTGTCAATGTGTGCACTCAACTTCCAGAGTTAAACCTGTGTGTGGATTCAGCAGTCTGCAAACCCTTTCTGTGCAGAGTCCCAAAACAGGCGTTTTCAGCCCATTACCGGCATATGGAAGAAACAGCAGTAAGCACAGGGAAATATCTGCTTCTAAATCCAAAACGCAGCTATCTAACAGAACGGTTGTCAATGTGTGCACTCAACTTCCAGAGTTAAACCCGTGTGTGGATTCAGCAGTCTGTAAACCCTTTCTGTGCAGAGTCCCAAAACAGGCGTTTTCAGCCCATTACCGGCATATGGAAGAAACAGCAGTAAGCACAGGGAAATATCTGCTTCTAAATCCAAAACGCAGCTATCTAACAGAACGGTTGTCAATGTGTGCACTCAACTTCCAGAGTTAAACCCGTGTGTGGATTCAGCAGTCTGCAAACCCTTTCTGTGCAGAGTCCCAAAACAGGCGTTTTCAGCCCATTACCGGCATATGGAAGAAACAGCAGTAAGCACAGGGAAATATCTGCTTCTAAATCCAAAACGCAGCTATCTAACAGAACGGTTGTCAATGTGTGCACTCAACTTCCAGAGTTAAACCCGTGTGTGGATTCAGCAGTCCGCAAACACTTTCTCTGCAGAGTCCCAAAACAGGCGTTTTCAGCCCATTACCGGCATATGGAAGAAATAGCAGTAAGCACAGGGAAATATCTGCTTCTAAATCCAAAACGCAGCTATCTAACAGAACGGTTGTCAATGTGTGCACTCAACTTCCAGAGTTAAACCCGTGTGTCGATTCAGGAGTCTGCAAACACTTTCTCTGCAGAGTCCCAAAACAGGCGTTTTCAGCCCATTACCGGCATATGGAAGAAACAGCAGTAAGCACAGGGAAATATCTGCTTCTAAATCCAAAACGCAGCTATCTAACAGAACGGTTGTCAATGTGTGCACTCAACTTCCAGAGTTAAACCCGTGTGTGGATTCAGCAGTCTGCAAACCCTTTCTGTGCAGAGTCCCAAAACAGGCGTTTTCAGCCCATTACCGGCATATGGAAGAAACAGCAGTAAGCACAGGGAAATATCTGCTTCTAAATCCAAAACGCAGCTATCTAACAGAACGGTTGTCAATGTGTGCACTCAACTTCCAGAGTTAAACCCGTGTGTGGATTCAGCAGTCTGCAAACACTTTCTCTGCAGAGTCCCAAAACAGGCGTTTTCAGCCCTTTACCAGCATATGGAAGAAACAGCAGTAAGCACAGGGAAATATCTGCTTCTAAATCCAAAACGCAGCTATCTAACAGAACGGTTGTCAATGTGTGCACTCAACTTCCAGAGTTAAACCCGTGTGTGGATTCAGCAGTCTGCAAACACTTTCTCTGCAGAGTCCCAAAACAGGCGTTTTCAGCCCATTACCGGCATATGGAAGAAACAGCAGTAAGCACAGGGAAATATCTGCTTCTAAATCCAAAACGCAGCTATCTAACAGAACGGTTGTCAATGTGTGCACTCAACTTCCAGAGTTAAACCCGTGTGTGGATTCAGCAGTCTGCAAACACTTTCTCTGCAGAGTCCCAAAACAGGCGTTTTCAGCCCATTACCGGCATATGGAAGAAACAGCAGTAAGCACAGGGAAATATCTGCTTCTAAATCCAAAACGCAGCTATCTAACAGAACGGTTGTCAATGTGTGCACTCAACTTCCAGAGTTAAACCAGTGTGTGGATTCAGCAGTCTGCAAACACTTTCTCTGCAGAGTCCCAAAACAGGCGTTTTCAGCCCATTACCGGCATATGGAAGAAACAGCAGTAAGCACAGGGAAATATCTGCTTCTAAATCCAAAACGCAGCTATCTAACAGAACGGTTGTCAATGTGTGCACTCAACTTCCAGAGTTAAACCTGTGTGTGGATTCAGCAGTCTGCAAACCCTTTCTGTGCAGAGTCCCAAAACAGGCGTTTTCAGCCCATTACCGGCATATGGAAGAAACAGCAGTAAGCACAGGGAAATATCTGCTTCTAAATCCAAAACGCAGCTATCTAACAGAACGGTTGTCAATGTGTGCACTCAACTTCCAGAGTTAAACCCGTGTGTGGATTCAGCAGTCTGCAAACACTTTCTCTGCAGAGTCCCAAAACAGGCGTTTTCAGCCCATTACCGGCATATGGAAGAAACAGCAGTAAGCACAGGGAAATATCTGCTTCTAAATCCAAAACGCAGCTATCTAACAGAACGGTTGTCAATGTGTGCACTCAACTTCCAGAGTTAAACCCGTGTGTGGATTCAGCAGTCTGCAAACCCTTTCTCTGCAGAGTCCCAAAACAGGCGTTTTCAGCCCATTACCGGCATATGGAAGAAACAGCAGTAAGCACAGGGAAATATCTGCTTCTAAATCCAAAACGCAGCTATCTAACAGAACGGTTGTCAATGTGTGCACTCAACTTCCAGAGTTAAACCCGTGTGTGGATTCAGCAGTCTGCAAACCCTTTCTGTGCAGAGTCCCAAAACAGGCGTTTTCAGCCCATTACCGGCATATGGAAGAAACAGCAGTAAGCACAGGGAAATATCTGCTTCTAAATCCAAAACGCAGCTATCTAACAGAACGGTTGTCAATGTGTGCACTCAACTTCCAGAGTTAAACCCGTGTGTGGATTCAGCAGTCTGCAAACACTTTCTCTGCAGAGTCCCAAAACAGGCGTTTTCAGCCCATTACCGGCATATGGAAGAAACAGCAGTAAGCACAGGGAAATATCTGCTCCTAAATCCAAAACGCAGCTATCTATGAGAACGGTTGTCAATGTGTGCACTCAACTTCCAGAGTTAAACCAGTGTGTGGATTCAGCAGTCTGCAAACCCTTTCTGTGCAGAGTCCCAAAACAGGCGTTTTCAGCCCATTACCGGCATATGGAAGAAACAGCAGTAAGCACAGGGAAATATCTGCTTCTAAATCCAAAACGCAGCTATCTAACAGAACGGTTGTCAATGTGTGCACTCAACTTCCAGAGTTAAACCCGTGTGTGGATTCAGCAGTCTGCAAACCCTTTCTCTGCAGAGTCCCAAAACAGGCGTTTTCAGCCCATTACCGGCATATGGAAGAAACAGCAGTAAGCACAGGGAAATATCTGCTTCTAAATCCAAAACGCAGCTATCTAACAGAACGGTTGTCAATGTGTGCACTCAACTTCCAGAGTTAAACCCGTGTGTGGATTCAGCAGTCTGCAAACCCTTTCTGTGCAGAGTCCCAAAACAGGCGTTTTCAGCCCATTACCGGCATATGGAAGAAACAGCAGTAAGCACAGGGAAATATCTGCTTCTAAATCCAAAACGCAGCTATCTAACAGAACGGTTGTCAATGTGTGCACTCAACTTCCAGAGTTAAACCCGTGTGTGGATTCAGCAGTCTGCAAACACTTTCTCTGCAGAGTCCCAAAACAGGCGTTTTCAGCCCATTACCGGCATATGGAAGAAACAGCAGTAAGCACAGGGAAATATCTGCTTCTAAATCCAAAACGCAGCTATCTAACAGAACGGTTGTCAATGTGTGCACTCAACTTCCAGAGTTAAACCCGTGTGTGGATTCAGCAGTCTGCAAACCCTTTCTCTGCAGAGTCCCAAAACAGGCGTTTTCAGCCCATTACCGGCATATGGAAGAAACAGCAGTAAGCACAGGGAAATATCTGCTTCTAAATCCAAAACGCAGCTATCTAACAGAACGGTTGTCAATGTGTGCACTCAACTTCCAGAGTTAAACCCGTGTGTGGATTCAGCAGTCTGCAAACCCTTTCTGTGCAGAGTCCCAAAACAGGCGTTTTCAGCCCATTACCGGCATATGGAAGAAACAGCAGTAAGCACAGGGAAATATCTGCTTCTAAATCCAAAACGCAGCTATCTAACAGAACGGTTGTCAATGTGTGCACTCAACTTCCAGAGTTAAACCCGTGTGTGGATTCAGCAGTCTGCAAACCCTTTCTCTGCAGAGTCCCAAAACAGGCGTTTTCAGCCCATTACCGGCATATGGAAGAAACAGCAGTAAGCACAGGGAAATATCTGCTTCTAAATCCAAAACGCAGCTATCTAACAGAACGGTTGTCAATGTGTGCACTCAACTTCCAGAGTTAAACCCGTGTGTGGATTCAGCAGTCTGCAAACCCTTTCTCTGCAGAGTCCCAAAACAGGCGTTTTCAGCCCATTACCGGCATATGGAAGAAACAGCAGTAAGCACAGGGAAATATCTGCTTCTAAATCCAAAACGCAGATATCTAACAGAACGGTTGTCAATGTGTGCACTCAACTTCCAGAGTTAAACACGTGTGTGGATTCAGCAGTCTGCAAACACTTTCTCTGCAGAGTCCCAAAACAGGCGTTTTCAGCCCATTACCGGCATATGGAAGAAACAGCAGTAAGCACAGGGAAATATCTGCTTCTAAATCCAAAACGCAGCTATCTAACAGAACGGTTGTCAATGTGTGCACTCAACTTCCAGAGTTAAACCCGTGTGTGGATTCAGCAGTCTGCAAACCCTTTCTCTGCAGAGTCCCAAAACAGGCGTTTTCAGCCCATTACCGGCATATGGAAGAAACAGCAGTAAGCACAGGGAAATATCTGCTTCTAAATCCAAAACGCAGCTATCTAACAGAACGGTTGTCAATGTGTGCACTCAACTTCCAGAGTTAAACCCGTGTGTGGATTCAGCAGTCTGCAAACACTTTCTCTGCAGAGTCCCAAAACAGGCGTTTTCAGCCCATTACCGGCATATGGAAGAAACAGCAGTAAGCACAGGGAAATATCTGCTTCTAAATCCAAAACGCAGCTATCTATGAGAACGGTTGTCAATGTGTGCACTCAACTTCCAGAGTTAAACCAGTGTGTGGATTCAGCAGTCTGCAAACCCTTTCTGTGCAGAGTCCCAAAACAGGCGTTTTCAGCCCATTACCGGCATATGGAAGAAACAGCAGTAAGCACAGGGAAATATCTGCTTCTAAATCCAAAACGCAGCTATCTAACAGAACGGTTGTCAATGTGTGCACTCAACTTCCAGAGTTAAACCCGTGTGTGGATTCAGCAGTCTGCAAACCCTTTCTCTGCAGAGTCCCAAAACAGGCGTTTTCAGCCCACTACCGGCATATGGAAGAAACAGCAGTAAGCACAGGGAAATATCTGCTTCTAAATCCAAAACGCAGCTATCTAACAGAACGGTTGTCAATGTGTGCACTCAACTTCCAGAGTTAAACCCGTGTGTGGATTCAGCAGTCTGCAAACCCTTTCTGTGCAGAGTCCCAAAACAGGCGTTTTCAGCCCATTACCGGCATATGGAAGAAACAGCAGTAAGCACAGGGAAATATCTGCTTCTAAATCCAAAACGCAGCTATCTAACAGAACGGTTGTCAATGTGTGCACTCAACTTCCAGAGTTAAACCCGTGTGTGGATTCAGCAGTCTGCAAACACTTTCTCTGCAGAGTCCCAAAACAGGCGTTTTCAGCCCTTTACCAGCATATGGAAGAAACAGCAGTAAGCACAGGGAAATATCTGCTTCTAAATCCAAAACGCAGCTATCTAACAGAACGGTTGTCAATGTGTGCACTCAACTTCCAGAGTTAAACCCGTGTGTGGATTCAGCAGTCTGCAAACACTTTCTCTGCAGAGTCCCAAAACAGGCGTTTTCAGCCCATTACCGGCATATGGAAGAAACAGCAGTAAGCACAGGGAAATATCTGCTTCTAAATCCAAAACGCAGCTATCTAACAGAACGGTTGTCAATGTGTGCACTCAACTTCCAGAGTTAAACCCGTGTGTGGATTCAGCAGTCTGCAAACACTTTCTCTGCAGAGTCCCAAAACAGGCGTTTTCAGCCCATTACCGGCATATGGAAGAAACACCAGTAAGCACAGGGAAATATCTGCTTCTAAATCCAAAACGCAGCTATCTAACAGAACGGTTGTCAATGTGTGCACTCAACTTCCAGAGTTAAACCAGTGTGTGGATTCAGCAGTCTGCAAACACTTTCTCTGCAGAGTCCCAAAACAGGCGTTTTCAGCCCATTACCGGCATATGGAAGAAACAGCAGTAAGCACAGGGAAATATCTGCTTCTAAATCCAAAACGCAGCTATCTAACAGAACGGTTGTCAATGTGTGCGCTCAACTTCCAGAGTTAAACCTGTGTGTGGATTCAGCAGTCTGCAAACCCTTTCTGTGCAGAGTCCCAAAACAGGCGTTTTCAGCCCATTACCGGCATATGGAAGAAACAGCAGTAAGCACAGGGAAATATCTGCTTCTAAATCCAAAACGCAGCTATCTAACAGAACGGTTGTCAATGTGTGCACTCAACTTCCAGAGTTAAACCCGTGTGTGGATTCAGCAGTCTGTAAACCCTTTCTGTGCAGAGTCCCAAAACAGGCGTTTTCAGCCCATTACCGGCATATGGAAGAAACAGCAGTAAGCACAGGGAAATATCTGCTTCTAACTCCAAAACGCAGCTATCTAACAGAACGGTTGTCAATGTGTGCACTCAACTTCCAGAGTTAAACCCGTGTGTGGATTCAGCAGTCTGCAAACCCTTTCTGTGCAGAGTCCCAAAACAGGCGTTTTCAGCCCATTACCGGCATATGGAAGAAACAGCAGTAAGCACAGGGAAATATCTGCTTCTAAATCCAAAACGCAGCTATCTAACAGAACGGTTGTCAATGTGTGCACTCAACTTCCAGAGTTAAACCCGTGTGTGGATTCAGCAGTCCGCAAACACTTTCTCTGCAGAGTCCCAAAACAGGCGTTTTCAGCCCATTACCGGCATATGGAAGAAATAGCAGTAAGCACAGGGAAATATCTGCTTCTAAATCCAAAACGCAGCTATCTAACAGAACGGTTGTCAATGTGTGCACTCAACTTCCAGAGTTAAACCCGTGTGTCGATTCAGGAGTCTGCAAACACTTTCTCTGCAGAGTCCCAAAACAGGCGTTTTCGGCCCATTACCGGCATATGGAAGAAACAGCAGTAAGCACAGGGAAATATCTGCTTCTAAATCCAATACGCAGCTATCTAACAGAACGGTTGTCAATGTGTGCACTCAACTTCCAGAGTTAAACCCGTGTGTGGATTCAGCAGTCTGCAAACCCTTTCTGTGCAGAGTCCCAAAACAGGCGTTTTCAGCCCATTACCGGCATATGGAAGAAACAGCAGTAAGCACAGGGAAATATCTGCTTCTAAATCCAAAATGCAGCTATCTAACAGAACGGTTGTCAATGTGTGCACTCAACTTCCAGAGTTAAACCCGTGTGTGGATTCAGCAGTCTGCAAACACTTTCTCTGCAGAGTCCCAAAACAGGCGTTTTCAGCCCTTTACCAGCATATGGAAGAAACAGCAGTAAGCCCAGGGAAATATCTGCTTCTAATTCCAAAACGCAGCTATCTAACAGAACGGTTGTCAATGTGTGCACTCAACTTCCAGAGTTAAACCCGTGTGTGGATTCAGCAGTCTGCAAACACTTTCTCTGCAGAGTCCCAAAACAGGCGTTTTCAGCCCATTACCGGCATATGGAAGAAACAGCAGTAAGCACAGGGAAATATCTGCTTCTAAATCCAAAACGCAGCTATCTAACAGAACGGTTGTCAATGTGTGCACTCAACTTCCAGAGTTAAACCAGTGTGTGGATTCAGCAGTCTGCAAACCCTTTCTGTGCAGAGTCCCAAAACAGGCGTTTTCAGCCCATTACCGGCATATGGAAGAAACAGCAGTAAGCACAGGGAAATATCTGCTTCTAAATCCAAAACGCAGCTATCTAACAGAACGGTTGTCAATGTGTGCACTCAACTTCCAGAGTTAAACCCGTGTGTGGATTCAGCAGTCTGTAAACCCTTTCTGTGCAGAGTCCCAAAACAGGCGTTTTCAGCCCATTACCGGCATATGGAAGAAACAGCAGTAAGCACAGGGAAATATCTGCTTCTAAATCCAAAACGCAGCTATCTAACAGAACGGTTGTCAATGTGTGCACTCAACTTCCAGAGTTAAACCCGTGTGTGGATTCAGCAGTCTGCAAACCCTTTCTGTGCAGAGTCCCAAAACAGGCGTTTTCAGCCCATTACCGGCATATGGAAGAAACAGCAGTAAGCACAGGGAAATATCTGCTTCTAAATCCAAAACGCAGCTATCTAACAGAACGGTTGTCAATGTGTGCACTCAACTTCCAGAGTTAAACCCGTGTGTGGATTCAGCAGTCCGCAAACACTTTCTCTGCAGAGTCCCAAAACAGGCGTTTTCAGCCCATTACTGGCATATGGAAGAAATAGCAGTAAGCACAGGGAAATATCTGCTTCTAAATCCAAAACGCAGCTATCTAACAGAACGGTTGTCAATGTGTGCACTCAACTTCCAGAGTTAAACCCGTGTGTCGATTCAGGAGTCTGCAAACACTTTCTCTGCAGAGTCCCAAAACAGGCGTTTTCAGCCCATTACCGGCATATGGAAGAAACAGCAGTAAGCACAGGGAAATATCTGCTTCTAAATCCAAAACGCAGCTATCTAACAGAACGGTTGTCAATGTGTGCACTCAACTTCCAGAGTTAAACCCGTGTGTGGATTCAGCAGTCTGCAAACCCTTTCTCTGCAGAGTCCCAAAACAGGCGTTTTCAGCCCATTACCGGCATATGGAAGAAACAGCAGTAAGCACAGGGAAATATCTGCTTCTAAATCCAAAACGCAGCTATCTAACAGAACGGTTGTCAATGTGTGCACTCAACTTCCAGAGTTAAACCCGTGTGTGGATTCAGCAGTCTGCAAACCCTTTCTGTGCAGAGTCCCAAAACAGGCGTTTTCAGCCCATTACCGGCATATGGAAGAAACAGCAGTAAGCACAGGGAAATATCTGCTTCTAAATCCAAAACGCAGCAATCTAACAGAACGGTTGTCAATGTGTGCACTCAACTTCCAGAGTTAAACCCGTGTGTGGATTCAGCAGTCTGCAAACCCTTTCTCTGCAGAGTCCCAAAACAGGCGTTTTCAGCCCATTACCGGCATATGGAAGAAACAGCAGTAAGCACAGGGAAATATCTGCTTCTAAATCCAAAACGCAGCTATCTAACAGAACGGTTGTCAATGTGTGCACTCAACTTCCAGAGTTAAACCCGTGTGTGGATTCAGCAGTCTGCAAACCCTTTCTCTGCAGAGTCCCAAAACAGGCGTTTTCAGCCCATTACCGGCATATGGAAGAAACAGCAGTAAGCACAGGGAAATATCTGCTTCTAAATCCAAAACGCAGCTATCTAACAGAACGGTTGTCAATGTGTGCACTCAACTTCCAGAGTTAAACCCGTGTGTGGATTCAGCAGTCTGCAAACCCTTTCTGTGCAGAGTCCCAAAACAGGCGTTTTCAGCCCATTACCGGCATATGGAAGAAACAGCAGTAAGCACAGGGAAATATCTGCTTCTAAATCCAAAACGCAGCTATCTAACAGAACGGTTGTCAATGTGTGCACTCAACTTCCAGAGTTAAACCCGTGTGTGGATTCAGCAGTCTGCAAACCCTTTCTCTGCAGAGTCCCAAAACAGGCGTTTTCAGCCCATTACCGGCATATGGAAGAAACAGCAGTAAGCACAGGGAAATATCTGCTTCTAAATCCAAAACGCAGCTATCTAACAGAACGGTTGTCAATGTGTGCACTCAACTTCCAGAGTTAAACCCGTGTGTGGATTCAGCAGTCTGCAAACCCTTTCTCTGCAGAGTCCCAAAACAGGCGTTTTCAGCCCATTACCGGCATATGGAAGAAACAGCAGTAAGCACAGGGAAATATCTGCTTCTAAATCCAAAACGCAGCTATCTAACAGAACGGTTGTCAATGTGTGCACTCAACTTCCAGAGTTAAACCCGTGTGTGGATTCAGCAGTCTGCAAACACTTTCTCTGCAGAGTCCCAAAACAGGCGTTTTCAGCCCATTACCGGCATATGGAAGAAACAGCAGTAAGCACAGGGAAATATCTGCTTCTAAATCCAAAACGCAGCTATCTAACAGAACGGTTGTCAATGTGTGCACTCAACTTCCAGAGTTAAACCAGTGTGTGGATTCAGCAGTCTGCAAACACTTTCTCTGCAGAGTCCCAAAACAGGCGTTTTCAGCCCACTACCGGCATATGGAAGAAACAGCAGTAAGCACAGGGAAATATCTGCTTCTAAATCCAAAACGCAGCTATCTAACAGAACGGTTGTCAATGTGTGCGCTCAACTTCCAGAGTTAAACCTGTGTGTGGATTCAGCAGTCTGCAAACCCTTTCTGTGCAGAGTCCCAAAACAGGCGTTTTCAGCCCATTACCGGCATATGGAAGAAACAGCAGTAAGCACAGGGAAATATCTGCTTCTAAATCCAAAACGCAGCTATCTAACAGAACGGTTGTCAATGTGTGCACTCAACTTCCAGAGTTAAACCCGTGTGTGGATTCAGCAGTCTGTAAACCCTTTCTGTGCAGAGTCCCAAAACAGGCGTTTTCAGCCCATTACCGGCATATGGAAGAAACAGCAGTAAGCACAGGGAAATATCTGCTTCTAAATCCAAAACGCAGCTATCTAACAGAACGGTTGTCAATGTGTGCACTCAACTTCCAGAGTTAAACCCGTGTGTGGATTCAGCAGTCTGCAAACCCTTTCTGTGCAGAGTCCCAAAACAGGCGTTTTCAGCCCATTACCGGCATATGGAAGAAACAGCAGTAAGCACAGGGAAATATCTGCTTCTAAATCCAAAACGCAGCTATCTAACAGAACGGTTGTCAATGTGTGCACTCAACTTCCAGAGTTAAACCCGTGTGTGGATTCAGCAGTCTGCAAACACTTTCTCTGCAGAGTCCCAAAACAGGCGTTTTCAGCCCATTACCGGCATATGGAAGAAATAGCAGTAAGCACAGGGAAATATCTGCTTCTAAATGCAAAACGCAGCTATCTAACAGAACGGTTGTCAATGTGTGCACTCAACTTCCAGAGTTAAACCCGTGTGTCGATTCAGGAGTCTGCAAACACTTTCTCTGCAGAGTCCCAAAACAGGCGTTTTCGGCCCATTACCGGCATATGGAAGAAACAGCAGTAAGCACAGGGAAATATCTGCTTCTAAATCCAATACGCAGCTATCTAACAGAACGGTTGTCAATGTGTGCACTCAACTTCCAGAGTTAAACCCGTGTGTGGATTCAGCAGTCTGCAAACCCTTTCTGTGCAGAGTCCCAAAACAGGCGTTTTCAGCCCATTACCGGCATATGGAAGAAACAGCAGTAAGCACAGGGAAATATCTGCTTCTAAATCCAAAATGCAGCTATCTAACAGAACGGTTGTCAATGTGTGCACTCAACTTCCAGAGTTAAACCCGTGTGTGGATTCAGCAGTCTGCAAACACTTTCTCTGCAGAGTCCCAAAACAGGCGTTTTCAGCCCTTTACCAGCATATGGAAGAAACAGCAGTAAGCCCAGGGAAATATCTGCTTCTAAATCCAAAACGCAGCTATATAACAGAACGGTTGTCAATGTGTGCACTCAACTTCCAGAGTTAAACCCGTGTGTGGATTCAGCAGTCTGCAAACACTTTCTCTGCAGAGTCCCAAAACAGGCGTTTTCAGCCCATTACCGGCATATGGAAGAAACAGCAGTAAGCACAGGGAAATATCTGCTTCTAAATCCAAAACGCAGCTATCTAACAGAACGGTTGTCAATGTGTGCACTCAACTTCCAGAGTTAAACCTGTGTGTGGATTCAGCAGTCTGCAAACCCTTTCTGTGCAGAGTCCCAAAACAGGCGTTTTCAGCCCATTACCGGCATATGGAAGAAACAGCAGTAAGCACAGGGAAATATCTGCTTCTAAATCCAAAACGCAGCTATCTAACAGAACGGTTGTCAATGTGTGCACTCAACTTCCAGAGTTAAACCCGTGTGTGGATTCAGCAGTCTGTAAACCCTTTCTGTGCAGAGTCCCAAAACAGGCGTTTTTAGCCCATTACCGGCATATGGAAGAAACAGCAGTAAGCACAGGGAAATATCTGCTTCTAAATCCAATACGCAGCTATCTAACAGAACGGTTGTCAATGTGTGCACTCAACTTCCAGAGTTAAACCCGTGTGTGGATTCAGCAGTCTGCAAACCCTTTCTGTGCAGAGTCCCAAAACAGGCGTTTTCAGCCCATTACCGGCATATGGAAGAAACAGCAGTAAGCACAGGGAAATATCTGCTTCTAAATCCAAAACGCAGCTATCTAACAGAACGGTTGTCAATGTGTGCACTCAACTTCCAGAGTTAAACCCGTGTGTGGATTCAGCAGTCCGCAAACACTTTCTCTGCAGAGTCCCAAAACAGGCGTTTTCAGCCCATTACCGGCATATGGAAGAAACAGCAGTAAGCACAGGGAAATATCTGCTTCTAAATCCAAAACGCAGCTATCTAACAGAACGGTTGTCAATGTGTGCACTCAACTTCCAGAGTTAAACCCGTGTGTCGATTCAGGAGTCTGCAAACACTTTCTCTGCAGAGTCCCAAAACAGGCGTTTTCAGCCCATTACCGGCATATGGAAGAAACAGCAGTAAGCACAGGGAAATATCTGCTTCTAAATCCAAAACGCAGCTATCTAACAGAACGGTTGTCAATGTGTGCACTCAACTTCCAGAGTTAAACCCGTGTGTGGATTCAGCAGTCTGCAAACCCTTTCTCTGCAGAGTCCCAAAACAGGCGTTTTCAGCCCATTACCGGCATATGGAAGAAACAGCAGTAAGCACAGGGAAATATCTGCTTCTAAATCCAAAACGCAGCTATCTAACAGAACGGTTGTCAATGTGTGCACTCAACTTCCAGAGTTAAACCCGTGTGTGGATTCAGCAGTCTGCAAACCCTTTCTGTGCAGAGTCCCAAAACAGGCGTTTTCAGCCCATTACCGGCATATGGAAGAAACAGCAGTAAGCACAGGGAAATATCTGCTTCTAAATCCAAAACGCAGCTATCTAACAGAACGGTTGTCAATGTGTGCACTCAACTTCCAGAGTTAAACCCGTGTGTGGATTCAGCAGTCTGCAAACCCTTTCTCTGCAGAGTCCCAAAACAGGCGTTTTCAGCCCATTACCGGCATATGGAAGAAACAGCAGTAAGCACAGGGAAATATCTGCTTCTAAATCCAAAACGCAGCTATCTAACAGAACGGTTGTCAATGTGTGCACTCAACTTCCAGAGTTAAACCCGTGTGTGGATTCAGCAGTCTGCAAACCCTTTCTCTGCAGAGTCCCAAAACAGGCGTTTTCAGCCCATTACCGGCATATGGAAGAAACAGCAGTAAGCACAGGGAAATATCTGCTTCTAAATCCAAAACGCAGCTATCTAACAGAACGGTTGTCAATGTGTGCACTCAACTTCCAGAGTTAAACCCGTGTGTGGATTCAGCAGTCTGCAAACCCTTTCTGTGCAGAGTCCCAAAACAGGCGTTTTCAGCCCATTACCGGCATATGGAAGAAACAGCAGTAAGCACAGGGAAATATCTGCTTCTAAATCCAAAACGCAGCTATCTAACAGAACGGTTGTCAATGTGTGCACTCAACTTCCAGAGTTAAACCCGTGTGTGGATTCAGCAGTCTGCAAACCCTTTCTCTGCAGAGTCCCAAAACAGGCGTTTTCAGCCCATTACCGGCATATGGAAGAAACAGCAGTAAGCACAGGGAAATATCTGCTTCTAAATCCAAAACGCAGCTATCTAACAGAACGGTTGTCAATGTGTGCACTCAACTTCCAGAGTTAAACCCGTGTGTGGATTCAGCAGTCTGCAAACCCTTTCTCTGCAGAGTCCCAAAACAGGCGTTTTCAGCCCATTACCGGCATATGGAAGAAACAGCAGTAAGCACAGGGAAATATCTGCTTCTAAATCCAAAACGCAGATATCTAACAGAACGGTTGTCAATGTGTGCACTCAACTTCCAGAGTTAAACACGTGTGTGGATTCAGCAGTCTGCAAACACTTTCTCTGCAGAGTCCCAAAACAGGCGTTTTCAGCCCATTACCGGCATATGGAAGAAACAGCAGTAAGCACAGGGAAATATCTGCTTCTAAATCCAAAACGCAGCTATCTAACAGAACGGTTGTCAATGTGTGCACTCAACTTCCAGAGTTAAACCCGTGTGTGGATTCAGCAGTCTGCAAACCCTTTCTCTGCAGAGTCCCAAAACAGGCGTTTTCAGCCCATTACCGGCATATGGAAGAAACAGCAGTAAGCACAGGGAAATATCTGCTTCTAAATCCAAAACGCAGCTATCTAACAGAACGGTTGTCAATGTGTGCACTCAACTTCCAGAGTTAAACCCGTGTGTGGATTCAGCAGTCTGCAAACACTTTCTCTGCAGAGTCCCAAAACAGGCGTTTTCAGCCCATTACCGGCATATGGAAGAAACAGCAGTAAGCACAGGGAAATATCTGCTTCTAAATCCAAAACGCAGCTATCTATGAGAACGGTTGTCAATGTGTGCACTCAACTTCCAGAGTTAAACCAGTGTGTGGATTCAGCAGTCTGCAAACCCTTTCTGTGCAGAGTCCCAAAACAGGCGTTTTCAGCCCATTACCGGCATATGGAAGAAACAGCAGTAAGCACAGGGAAATATCTGCTTCTAAATCCAAAACGCAGCTATCTAACAGAACGGTTGTCAATGTGTGCACTCAACTTCCAGAGTTAAACCCGTGTGTGGATTCAGCAGTCTGCAAACCCTTTCTCTGCAGAGTCCCAAAACAGGCGTTTTCAGCCCATTACCGGCATATGGAAGAAACAGCAGTAAGCACAGGGAAATATCTGCTTCTAAATCCAAAACGCAGCTATCTAACAGAACGGTTGTCAATGTGTGCACTCAACTTCCAGAGTTAAACCCGTGTGTGGATTCAGCAGTCTGCAAACCCTTTCTGTGCAGAGTCCCAAAACAGGCGTTTTCAGCCCATTACCGGCATATGGAAGAAACAGCAGTAAGCACAGGGAAATATCTGCTTCTAAATCCAAAACGCAGCTATCTAACAGAACGGTTGTCAATGTGTGCACTCAACTTCCAGAGTTAAACCCGTGTGTGGATTCAGCAGTCTGCAAACCCTTTCTCTGCAGAGTCCCAAAACAGGCGTTTTCAGCCCATTACCGGCATATGGAAGAAACAGCAGTAAGCACAGGGAAATATCTGCTTCTAAATCCAAAACGCAGCTATCTAACAGAACGGTTGTCAATGTGTGCACTCAACTTCCAGAGTTAAACCCGTGTGTGGATTCAGCAGTCTGCAAACCCTTTCTGTGCAGAGTCCCAAAACAGGCGTTTTCAGCCCATTACCGGCATATGGAAGAAACAGCAGTAAGCACAGGGAAATATCTGCTTCTAAATCCAAAACGCAGCTATCTAACAGAACGGTTGTCAATGTGTGCACTCAACTTCCAGAGTTAAACCCGTGTGTGGATTCAGCAGTCTGCAAACCCTTTCTCTGCAGAGTCCCAAAACAGGCGTTTTCAGCCCATTACCGGCATATGGAAGAAACAGCAGTAAGCACAGGGAAATATCTGCTTCTAAATCCAAAACGCAGCTATCTAACAGAACGGTTGTCAATGTGTGCACTCAACTTCCAGAGTTAAACCCGTGTGTGGATTCAGCAGTCTGCAAACCCTTTCTGTGCAGAGTCCCAAAACAGGCGTTTTCAGCCCATTACCGGCATATGGAAGAAACAGCAGTAAGCACAGGGAAATATCTGCTTCTAAATCCAAAACGCAGCTATCTAACAGAACGGTTGTCAATGTGTGCACTCAACTTCCAGAGTTAAACCCGTGTGTGGATTCAGCAGTCTGCAAACCCTTTCTCTGCAGAGTCCCAAAACAGGCGTTTTCAGCCCATTACCGGCATATGGAAGAAACAGCAGTAAGCACAGGGAAATATCTGCTTCTAAATCCAAAACGCAGCTATCTAACAGAACGGTTGTCAATGTGTGCACTCAACTTCCAGAGTTAAACCCGTGTGTGGATTCAGCAGTCTGCAAACCCTTTCTCTGCAGAGTCCCAAAACAGGCGTTTTCAGCCCATTACCGGCATATGGAAGAAACAGCAGTAAGCACAGGGAAATATCTGCTTCTAAATCCAAAACGCAGCTATCTAACAGAACGGTTGTCAATGTGTGCACTCAACTTCCAGAGTTAAACCCGTGTGTGGATTCAGCAGTCTGCAAACCCTTTCTGTGCAGAGTCCCAAAACAGGCGTTTTCAGCCCATTACCGGCATATGGAAGAAACAGCAGTAAGCACAGGGAAATATCTGCTTCTAAATCCAAAACGCAGCTATCTAACAGAACGGTTGTCAATGTGTGCACTCAACTTCCAGAGTTAAACCCGTGTGTGGATTCAGCAGTCTGCAAACCCTTTCTCTGCAGAGTCCCAAAACAGGCGTTTTCAGCCCATTACCGGCATATGGAAGAAACAGCAGTAAGCACAGGGAAATATCTGCTTCTAAATCCAAAACGCAGCTATCTAACAGAACGGTTGTCAATGTGTGCACTCAACTTCCAGAGTTAAACCCGTGTGTGGATTCAGCAGTCTGCAAACCCTTTCTCTGCAGAGTCCCAAAACAGGCGTTTTCAGCCCATTACCGGCATATGGAAGAAACAGCAGTAAGCACAGGGAAATATCTGCTTCTAAATCCAAAACGCAGATATCTAACAGAACGGTTGTCAATGTGTGCACTCAACTTCCAGAGTTAAACACGTGTGTGGATTCAGCAGTCTGCAAACACTTTCTCTGCAGAGTCCCAAAACAGGCGTTTTCAGCCCATTACCGGCATATGGAAGAAACAGCAGTAAGCACAGGGAAATATCTGCTTCTAAATCCAAAACGCAGCTATCTAACAGAACGGTTGTCAATGTGTGCACTCAACTTCCAGAGTTAAACCCGTGTGTGGATTCAGCAGTCTGCAAACCCTTTCTCTGCAGAGTCCCAAAACAGGCGTTTTCAGCCCATTACCGGCATATGGAAGAAACAGCAGTAAGCACAGGGAAATATCTGCTTCTAAATCCAAAACGCAGCTATCTAACAGAACGGTTGTCAATGTGTGCACTCAACTTCCAGAGTTAAACCCGTGTGTGGATTCAGCAGTCTGCAAACACTTTCTCTGCAGAGTCCCAAAACAGGCGTTTTCAGCCCATTACCGGCATATGGAAGAAACAGCAGTAAGCACAGGGAAATATCTGCTTCTAAATCCAAAACGCAGCTATCTATGAGAACGGTTGTCAATGTGTGCACTCAACTTCCAGAGTTAAACCAGTGTGTGGATTCAGCAGTCTGCAAACCCTTTCTGTGCAGAGTCCCAAAACAGGCGTTTTCAGCCCATTACCGGCATATGGAAGAAACAGCAGTAAGCACAGGGAAATATCTGCTTCTAAATCCAAAACGCAGCTATCTAACAGAACGGTTGTCAATGTGTGCACTCAACTTCCAGAGTTAAACCCGTGTGTGGATTCAGCAGTCTGCAAACCCTTTCTCTGCAGAGTCCCAAAACAGGCGTTTTCAGCCCATTACCGGCATATGGAAGAAACAGCAGTAAGCACAGGGAAATATCTGCTTCTAAATCCAAAACGCAGCTATCTAACAGAACGGTTGTCAATGTGTGCACTCAACTTCCAGAGTTAAACCCGTGTGTGGATTCAGCAGTCTGCAAACCCTTTCTGTGCAGAGTCCCAAAACAGGCGTTTTCAGCCCATTACCGGCATATGGAAGAAACAGCAGTAAGCACAGGGAAATATCTGCTTCTAAATCCAAAACGCAGCTATCTAACAGAACGGTTGTCAATGTGTGCACTCAACTTCCAGAGTTAAACCCGTGTGTGGATTCAGCAGTCTGCAAACCCTTTCTCTGCAGAGTCCCAAAACAGGCGTTTTCAGCCCATTACCGGCATATGGAAGAAACAGCAGTAAGCACAGGGAAATATCTGCTTCTAAATCCAAAACGCAGCTATCTAACAGAACGGTTGTCAATGTGTGCACTCAACTTCCAGAGTTAAACCCGTGTGTGGATTCAGCAGTCTGCAAACCCTTTCTGTGCAGAGTCCCAAAACAGGCGTTTTCAGCCCATTACCGGCATATGGAAGAAACAGCAGTAAGCACAGGGAAATATCTGCTTCTAAATCCAAAACGCAGCTATCTAACAGAACGGTTGTCAATGTGTGCACTCAACTTCCAGAGTTAAACCCGTGTGTGGATTCAGCAGTCTGCAAACCCTTTCTCTGCAGAGTCCCAAAACAGGCGTTTTCAGCCCATTACCGGCATATGGAAGAAACAGCAGTAAGCACAGGGAAATATCTGCTTCTAAATCCAAAACGCAGCTATCTAACAGAACGGTTGTCAATGTGTGCACTCAACTTCCAGAGTTAAACCCGTGTGTGGATTCAGCAGTCTGCAAACCCTTTCTCTGCAGAGTCCCAAAACAGGCGTTTTCAGCCCATTACCGGCATATGGAAGAAACAGCAGTAAGCACAGGGAAATATCTGCTTCTAAATCCAAAACGCAGCTATCTAACAGAACGGTTGTCAATGTGTGCACTCAACTTCCAGAGTTAAACCCGTGTGTGGATTCAGCAGTCTGCAAACCCTTTCTGTGCAGAGTCCCAAAACAGGCGTTTTCAGCCCATTACCGGCATATGGAAGAAACAGCAGTAAGCACAGGGAAATATCTGCTTCTAAATCCAAAACGCAGCTATCTAACAGAACGGTTGTCAATGTGTGCACTCAACTTCCAGAGTTAAACCCGTGTGTGGATTCAGCAGTCTGCAAACCCTTTCTCTGCAGAGTCCCAAAACAGGCGTTTTCAGCCCATTACCGGCATATGGAAGAAACAGCAGTAAGCACAGGGAAATATCTGCTTCTAAATCCAAAACGCAGCTATCTAACAGAACGGTTGTCAATGTGTGCACTCAACTTCCAGAGTTAAACCCGTGTGTGGATTCAGCAGTCTGCAAACCCTTTCTCTGCAGAGTCCCAAAACAGGCGTTTTCAGCCCATTACCGGCATATGGAAGAAACAGCAGTAAGCACAGGGAAATATCTGCTTCTAAATCCAAAACGCAGATATCTAACAGAACGGTTGTCAATGTGTGCACTCAACTTCCAGAGTTAAACACGTGTGTGGATTCAGCAGTCTGCAAACACTTTCTCTGCAGAGTCCCAAAACAGGCGTTTTCAGCCCATTACCGGCATATGGAAGAAACAGCAGTAAGCACAGGGAAATATCTGCTTCTAAATCCAAAACGCAGCTATCTAACAGAACGGTTGTCAATGTGTGCACTCAACTTCCAGAGTTAAACCCGTGTGTGGATTCAGCAGTCTGCAAACCCTTTCTCTGCAGAGTCCCAAAACAGGCGTTTTCAGCCCATTACCGGCATATGGAAGAAACAGCAGTAAGCACAGGGAAATATCTGCTTCTAAATCCAAAACGCAGCTATCTAACAGAACGGTTGTCAATGTGTGCACTCAACTTCCAGAGTTAAACCCGTGTGTGGATTCAGCAGTCTGCAAACACTTTCTCTGCAGAGTCCCAAAACAGGCGTTTTCAGCCCATTACCGGCATATGGAAGAAACAGCAGTAAGCACAGGGAAATATCTGCTTCTAAATCCAAAACGCAGCTATCTATGAGAACGGTTGTCAATGTGTGCACTCAACTTCCAGAGTTAAACCAGTGTGTGGATTCAGCAGTCTGCAAACCCTTTCTGTGCAGAGTCCCAAAACAGGCGTTTTCAGCCCATTACCGGCATATGGAAGAAACAGCAGTAAGCACAGGGAAATATCTGCTTCTAAATCCAAAACGCAGCTATCTAACAGAACGGTTGTCAATGTGTGCACTCAACTTCCAGAGTTAAACCCGTGTGTGGATTCAGCAGTCTGCAAACCCTTTCTCTGCAGAGTCCCAAAACAGGCGTTTTCAGCCCATTACCGGCATATGGAAGAAACAGCAGTAAGCACAGGGAATATCTGCTTCTAAATCCAAAACGCAGCTATCTAACAGAACGGTTGTCAATGTGTGCACTCAACTTCCAGAGTTAAACCCGTGTGTGGATTCAGCAGTCTGCAAACCCTTTCTGTGCAGAGTCCCAAAACAGGCGTTTTCAGCCCATTACCGGCATATGGAAGAAACAGCAGTAAGCACAGGGAAATATCTGCTTCTAAATCCAAAACGCAGCTATCTAACAGAACGGTTGTCAATGTGTGCACTCAACTTCCAGAGTTAAACCCGTGTGTGGATTCAGCAGTCTGCAAACACTTTCTCTGCAGAGTCCCAAAACAGGCGTTTTCAGCCCTTTACCAGCATATGGAAGAAACAGCAGTAAGCACAGGGAAATATCTGCTTCTAAATCCAAAACGCAGCTATCTAACAGAACGGTTGTCAATGTGTGCACTCAACTTCCAGAGTTAAACCCGTGTGTGGATTCAGCAGTCTGCAAACACTTTCTCTGCAGAGTCCCAAAACAGGCGTTTTCAGCCCATTACCGGCATATGGAAGAAACAGCAGTAAGCACAGGGAAATATCTGCTTCTAAATCCAAAACGCAGCTATCTAACAGAACGGTTGTCAATGTGTGCACTCAACTTCCAGAGTTAAACCCGTGTGTGGATTCAGCAGTCTGCAAACACTTTCTCTGCAGAGTCCCAAAACAGGCGTTTTCAGCCCATTACCGGCATATGGAAGAAACACCAGTAAGCACAGGGAAATATCTGCTTCTAAATCCAAAACGCAGCTATCTAACAGAACGGTTGTCAATGTGTGCACTCAACTTCCAGAGTTAAACCCGTGTGTGGATTCAGCAGTCTGCAAACCCTTTCTCTGCAGAGTCCCAAAACAGGCGTTTTCAGCCCATTACCGGCATATGGAAGAAACAGCAGTAAGCACAGGGAAATATCTGCTTCTAAATCCAAAACGCAGCTATCTATGAGAACGGTTGTCAATGTGTGCACTCAACTTCCAGAGTTAAACCAGTGTGTGGATTCAGCAGTCTGCAAACCCTTTCTGTGCAGAGTCCCAAAACAGGCGTTTTCAGCCCATTACCGGCATATGGAAGAAACAGCAGTAAGCACAGGGAAATATCTGCTTCTAAATCCAAAACGCAGCTATCTAACAGAACGGTTGTCAATGTGTGCACTCAACTTCCAGAGTTAAACCCGTGTGTGGATTCAGCAGTCTGCAAACCCTTTCTCTGCAGAGTCCCAAAACAGGCGTTTTCAGCCCATTACCGGCATATGGAAGAAACAGCAGTAAGCACAGGGAAATATCTGCTTCTAAATCCAAAACGCAGCTATCTATGAGAACGGTTGTCAATGTGTGCACTCAACTTCCAGAGTTAAACCAGTGTGTGGATTCAGCAGTCTGCAAACCCTTTCTGTGCAGAGTCCCAAAACAGGCGTTTTCAGCCCATTACCGGCATATGGAAGAAACAGCAGTAAGCACAGGGAAATATCTGCTTCTAAATCCAAAACGCAGCTATCTAACAGAACGGTTGTCAATGTGTGCACTCAACTTCCAGAGTTAAACCCGTGTGTGGATTCAGCAGTCTGCAAACCCTTTCTCTGCAGAGTCCCAAAACAGGCGTTTTCAGCCCATTACCGGCATATGGAAGAAACAGCAGTAAGCACAGGGAAATATCTGCTTCTAAATCCAAAACGCAGCTATCTAACAGAACGGTTGTCAATGTGTGCACTCAACTTCCAGAGTTAAACCCGTGTGTGGATTCAGCAGTCTGCAAACCCTTTCTGTGCAGAGTCCCAAAACAGGCGTTTTCAGCCCATTACCGGCATATGGAAGAAACAGCAGTAAGCACAGGGAAATATCTGCTTCTAAATCCAAAACGCAGCTATCTAACAGAACGGTTGTCAATGTGTGCACTCAACTTCCAGAGTTAAACCCGTGTGTGGATTCAGCAGTCTGCAAACACTTTCTCTGCAGAGTCCCAAAACAGGCGTTTTCAGCCCTTTACCAGCATATGGAAGAAACAGCAGTAAGCACAGGGAAATATCTGCTTCTAAATCCAAAACGCAGCTATCTAACAGAACGGTTGTCAATGTGTGCACTCAACTTCCAGAGTTAAACCCGTGTGTGGATTCAGCAGTCTGCAAACACTTTCTCTGCAGAGTCCCAAAACAGGCGTTTTCAGCCCATTACCGGCATATGGAAGAAACAGCAGTAAGCACAGGGAAATATCTGCTTCTAAATCCAAAACGCAGCTATCTAACAGAACGGTTGTCAATGTGTGCACTCAACTTCCAGAGTTAAACCCGTGTGTGGATTCAGCAGTCTGCAAACACTTTCTCTGCAGAGTCCCAAAACAGGCGTTTTCAGCCCATTACCGGCATATGGAAGAAACAGCAGTAAGCACAGGGAAATATCTGCTTCTAAATCCAAAACGCAGCTATCTAACAGAACGGTTGTCAATGTGTGCACTCAACTTCCAGAGTTAAACCAGTGTGTGGATTCAGCAGTCTGCAAACACGTTCTCTGCAGAGTCCCAAAACAGGCGTTTTCAGCCCATTACCGGCATATGGAAGAAACAGCAGTAAGCACAGGGAAATATCTGCTTCTAAATCCAAAACGCAGCTATCTAACAGAACGGTTGTCAATGTGTGCGCTCAACTTCCAGAGTTAAACCTGTGTGTGGATTCAGCAGTCTGCAAACCCTTTCTGTGCAGAGTCCCAAAACAGGCGTTTTCAGCCCATTACCGGCATATGGAAGAAACAGCAGTAAGCACAGGGAAATATCTGCTTCTAAATCCAAAACGCAGCTATCTAACAGAACGGTTGTCAATGTGTGCACTCAACTTCCAGAGTTAAACCCGTGTGTGGATTCAGCAGTCTGCAAACCCTTTCTCTGCAGAGTCCCAAAACAGGCGTTTTCAGCCCATTACCGGCATATGGAAGAAACAGCAGTAAGCACAGGGAAATATCTGCTTCTAAATCCAAAACGCAGCTATCTAACAGAACGGTTGTCAATGTGTGCACTCAACTTCCAGAGTTAAACCCGTGTGTGGATTCAGCAGTCTGCAAACACTTTCTCTGCAGAGTCCCAAAACAGGCGTTTTCAGCCCATTACCGGCATATGGAAGAAACAGCAGTAAGCACAGGGAAATATCTGCTTCTAAATCCAAAACGCAGCTATCTATGAGAACGGTTGTCAATGTGTGCACTCAACTTCCAGAGTTAAACCAGTGTGTGGATTCAGCAGTCTGCAAACCCTTTCTGTGCAGAGTCCCAAAACAGGCGTTTTCAGCCCATTACCGGCATATGGAAGAAACAGCAGTAAGCACAGGGAAATATCTGCTTCTAAATCCAAAACGCAGCTATCTAACAGAACGGTTGTCAATGTGTGCACTCAACTTCCAGAGTTAAACCCGTGTGTGGATTCAGCAGTCTGCAAACCCTTTCTCTGCAGAGTCCCAAAACAGGCGTTTTCAGCCCATTACCGGCATATGGAAGAAACAGCAGTAAGCACAGGGAAATATCTGCTTCTAAATCCAAAACGCAGCTATCTAACAGAACGGTTGTCAATGTGTGCACTCAACTTCCAGAGTTAAACCCGTGTGTGGATTCAGCAGTCTGCAAACCCTTTCTGTGCAGAGTCCCAAAACAGGCGTTTTCAGCCCATTACCGGCATATGGAAGAAACAGCAGTAAGCACAGGGAAATATCTGCTTCTAAATCCAAAACGCAGCTATCTAACAGAACGGTTGTCAATGTGTGCACTCAACTTCCAGAGTTAAACCCGTGTGTGGATTCAGCAGTCTGCAAACACTTTCTCTGCAGAGTCCCAAAACAGGCGTTTTCAGCCCTTTACCAGCATATGGAAGAAACAGCAGTAAGCACAGGGAAATATCTGCTTCTAAATCCAAAACGCAGCTATCTAACAGAACGGTTGTCAATGTGTGCACTCAACTTCCAGAGTTAAACCCGTGTGTGGATTCAGCAGTCTGCAAACACTTTCTCTGCAGAGTCCCAAAACAGGCGTTTTCAGCCCATTACCGGCATATGGAAGAAACAGCAGTAAGCACAGGGAAATATCTGCTTCTAAATCCAAAACGCAGCTATCTAACAGAACGGTTGTCAATGTGTGCACTCAACTTCCAGAGTTAAACCCGTGTGTGGATTCAGCAGTCTGCAAACACTTTCTCTGCAGAGTCCCAAAACAGGCGTTTTCAGCCCATTACCGGCATATGGAAGAAACACCAGTAAGCACAGGGAAATATCTGCTTCTAAATCCAAAACGCAGCTATCTAACAGAACGGTTGTCAATGTGTGCACTCAACTTCCAGAGTTAAACCAGTGTGTGGATTCAGCAGTCTGCAAACACTTTCTCTGCAGAGTCCCAAAACAGGCGTTTTCAGCCCATTACCGGCATATGGAAGAAACAGCAGTAAGCACAGGGAAATATCTGCTTCTAAATCCAAAACGCAGCTATCTAACAGAACGGTTGTCAATGTGTGCGCTCAACTTCCAGAGTTAAACCTGTGTGTGGATTCAGCAGTCTGCAAACCCTTTCTGTGCAGAGTCCCAAAACAGGCGTTTTCAGCCCATTACCGGCATATGGAAGAAACAGCAGTAAGCACAGGGAAATATCTGCTTCTAAATCCAAAACGCAGCTATCTAACAGAACGGTTGTCAATGTGTGCACTCAACTTCCAGAGTTAAACCCGTGTGTGGATTCAGCAGTCTGCAAACCCTTTCTCTGCAGAGTCCCAAAACAGGCGTTTTCAGCCCATTACCGGCATATGGAAGAAACAGCAGTAAGCACAGGGAAATATCTGCTTCTAAATCCAAAGCGCAGCTATCTAACAGAACGGTTGTCAATGTGTGCACTCAACTTCCAGAGTTAAACCCGTGTGTGGATTCAGCAGTCTGCAAACCCTTTCTGTGCAGAGTCCCAAAACAGGCGTTTTCAGCCCATTACCGGCATATGGAAGAAACAGCAGTAAGCACAGGGAAATATCTGCTTCTAAATCCAAAACGCAGCTATCTAACAGAACGGTTGTCAATGTGTGCACTCAACTTCCAGAGTTAAACCCGTGTGTGGATTCAGCAGTCCGCAAACACTTTCTCTGCAGAGTCCCAAAACAGGCGTTTTCAGCCCATTACCGGCATATGGAAGAAATAGCAGTAAGCACAGGGAAATATCTGCTTCTAAATCCAAAACGCAGCTATCTAACAGAACGGTTGTCAATGTGTGCACTCAACTTCCAGAATTAAACCCGTGTGTCGATTCAGGACTCTGCAAACACTTTCTCTGCAGAGTCCCAAAACAGGCGTTTTCAGCCCATTACCGGCATATGGAAGAAACAGCAGTAAGCACAGGGAAATATCTGCTTCTAAATCCAATACGCAGCTATCTAACAGAACGGTTGTCAATGTGTGCACTCAACTTCCAGAGTTAAACCCGTGTGTGGATTCAGCAGTCTGCAAACCCTTTCTGTGCAGAGTCCCAAAACAGGCGTTTTCAGCCCATTACCGGCATATGGAAGAAACAGCAGTAAGCACAGGGAAATATCTGCTTCTAAATCCAAAATGCAGCTATCTAACAGAACGGTTGTCAATGTGTGCACTCAACTTCCAGAGTTAAACCCGTGTGTGGATTCAGCAGTCTGCAAACACTTTCTCTGCAGAGTCCCAAAACAGGCGTTTTCAGCCCTTTACCAGCATATGGAAGAAACAGCAGTAAGCCCAGGGAAATATCTGCTTCTAAATCCAAAACGCAGCTATATAACAGAACGGTTGTCAATGTGTGCCCTCAACTTCCAGAGTTAAACCCGTGTGTGGATTCAGCAGTCTGCAAACACTTTCTCTGCAGAGTCCCAAAACAGGCGTTTTCAGCCCATTACCGGCATATGGAAGAAACAGCAGTAAGCACAGGGAAATATCTGCTTCTAAATCCAAAACGCAGCTATCTAACAGAACGGTTGTCAATGTGTGCACTCAACTTCCAGAGTTAAACCTGTGTGTGGATTCAGCAGTCTGCAAACCCTTTCTGTGCAGAGTCCCAAAACAGGCGTTTTCAGCCCATTACCGGCATATGGAAGAAACAGCAGTAAGCACAGGGAAATATCTGCTTCTAAATCCAAAACGCAGCTATCTAACAGAACGGTTGTCAATGTGTGCACTCAACTTCCAGAGTTAAACCCGTGTGTGGATTCAGCAGTCCGCAAACACTTTCTCTGCAGAGTCCCAAAACAGGCGTTTTCAGCCCATTACCGGCATATGGAAGAAATAGCAGTAAGCACAGGGAAATATCTGCTTCTAAATCCAAAACGCAGCTATCTAACAGAACGGTTGTCAATGTGTGCACTCAACTTCCAGAGTTAAACCCGTGTGTCGATTCAGGAGTCTGCAAACACTTTCTCTGCAGAGTCCCAAAACAGGCGTTTTCAGCCCATTACCGGCATATGGAAGAAACAGCAGTAAGCACAGGGAAATATCTGCTTCTAAATCCAAAACGCAGCTATCTAACAGAACGGTTGTCAATGTGTGCACTCAACTTCCAGAGTTAAACCCGTGTGTGGATTCAGCAGTCTGCAAACCCTTTCTCTGCAGAGTCCCAAAACAGGCGTTTTCAGCCCATTACCGGCATATGGAAGAAACAGCAGTAAGCACAGGGAAATATCTGCTTCTAAATCCAAAACGCAGCTATCTAACAGAACGGTTGTCAATGTGTGCACTCAACTTCCAGAGTTAAACCCGTGTGTGGATTCAGCAGTCTGCAAACCCTTTCTGTGCAGAGTCCCAAAACAGGCGTTTTCAGCCCATTACCGGCATATGGAAGAAACAGCAGTAAGCACAGGGAAATATCTGCTTCTAAATCCAAAACGCAGCTATCTAACAGAACGGTTGTCAATGTGTGCACTCAACTTCCAGAGTTAAACCCGTGTGTGGATTCAGCAGTCTGCAAACCCTTTCTCTGCAGAGTCCCAAAACAGGCGTTTTCAGCCCATTACCGGCATATGGAAGAAACAGCAGTAAGCACAGGGAAATATCTGCTTCTAAATCCAAAACGCAGCTATCTAACAGAACGGTTGTCAATGTGTGCACTCAACTTCCAGAGTTAAACCCGTGTGTGGATTCAGCAGTCTGCAAACCCTTTCTCTGCAGAGTCCCAAAACAGGCGTTTTCAGCCCATTACCGGCATATGGAAGAAACAGCAGTAAGCACAGGGAAATATCTGCTTCTAAATCCAAAACGCAGATATCTAACAGAACGATTGTCAATGTGTGCACTCAACTTCCAGAGTTAAACACGTGTGTGGATTCAGCAGTCTGCAAACACTTTCTCTGCAGAGTCCCAAAACAGGCGTTTTCAGCCCATTACCGGCATATGGAAGAAACAGCAGTAAGCACAGGGAAATATCTGCTTCTAAATCCAAAACGCAGCTATCTAACAGAACGGTTGTCAATGTGTGCACTCAACTTCCAGAGTTAAACCCGTGTGTGGATTCAGCAGTCTGCAAACCCTTTCTCTGCAGAGTCCCAAAACAGGCGTTTTCAGCCCATTACCGGCATATGGAAGAAACAGCAGTAAGCACAGGGAAATATCTGCTTCTAAATCCAAAACGCAGCTATCTAACAGAACGGTTGTCAATGTGTGCACTCAACTTCCAGAGTTAAACCCGTGTGTGGATTCAGCAGTCTGCAAACACTTTCTCTGCAGAGTCCCAAAACAGGCGTTTTCAGCCCATTACCGGCATATGGAAGAAACAGCAGTAAGCACAGGGAAATATCTGCTTCTAAATCCAAAACGCAGCTATCTATGAGAACGGTTGTCAATGTGTGCACTCAACTTCCAGAGTTAAACCAGTGTGTGGATTCAGCAGTCTGCAAACCCTTTCTGTGCAGAGTCCCAAAACAGGCGTTTTCAGCCCATTACCGGCATATGGAAGAAACAGCAGTAAGCACAGGGAAATATCTGCTTCTAAATCCAAAACGCAGCTATCTAACAGAACGGTTGTCAATGTGTGCACTCAACTTCCAGAGTTAAACCCGTGTGTGGATTCAGCAGTCTGCAAACCCTTTCTCTGCAGAGTCCCAAAACAGGCGTTTTCAGCCCATTACCGGCATATGGAAGAAACAGCAGTAAGCACAGGGAAATATCTGCTTCTAAATCCAAAACGCAGCTATCTAACAGAACGGTTGTCAATGTGTGCACTCAACTTCCAGAGTTAAACCCGTGTGTGGATTCAGCAGTCTGCAAACCCTTTCTGTGCAGAGTCCCAAAACAGGCGTTTTCAGCCCATTACCGGCATATGGAAGAAACAGCAGTAAGCACAGGGAAATATCTGCTTCTAAATCCAAAACGCAGCTATCTAACAGAACGGTTGTCAATGTGTGCACTCAACTTCCAGAGTTAAACCCGTGTGTGGATTCAGCAGTCTGCAAACACTTTCTCTGCAGAGTCCCAAAACAGGCGTTTTCAGCCCTTTACCAGCATATGGAAGAAACAGCAGTAAGCACAGGGAAATATCTGCTTCTAAATCCAAAACGCAGCTATCTAACAGAACGGTTGTCAATGTGTGCACTCAACTTCCAGAGTTAAACCCGTGTGTGGATTCAGCAGTCTGCAAACACTTTCTCTGCAGAGTCCCAAAACAGGCGTTTTCAGCCCATTACCGGCATATGGAAGAAACAGCAGTAAGCACAGGGAAATATCTGCTTCTAAATCCAAAACGCAGCTATCTAACAGAACGGTTGTCAATGTGTGCACTCAACTTCCAGAGTTAAACCCGTGTGTGGATTCAGCAGTCTGCAAACACTTTCTCTGCAGAGTCCCAAAACAGGAGTTTTCAGCCCATTACCGGCATATGGAAGAAACACCAGTAAGCACAGGGAAATATCTGCTTCTAAATCCAAAACGCAGCTATCTAACAGAACGGTTGTCAATGTGTGCACTCAACTTCCAGAGTTAAACCAGTGTGTGGATTCAGCAGTCTGCAAACACTTTCTCTGCAGAGTCCCAAAACAGGCGTTTTCAGCCCATTACCGGCATATGGAAGAAACAGCAGTAAGCACAGGGAAATATCTGCTTCTAAATCCAAAACGCAGCTGTCTAACAGAACGGTTGTCAATGTGTGCGCTCAACTTCCAGAGTTAAACCTGTGTGTGGATTCAGCAGTCTGCAAACCCTTTCTGTGCAGAGTCCCAAAACAGGCGTTTTCAGCCCATTACCGGCATATGGAAGAAACAGCAGTAAGCACAGGGAAATATCTGCTTCTAAATCCAATACGCAGCTATCTAACAGAACGGTTGTCAATGTGTGCACTCAACTTCCAGAGTTAAACCCGTGTGTGGATTCAGCAGTCTGCAAACCCTTTCTGTGCAGAGTCCCAAAACAGGCGTTTTCAGCCCATTACCGGCATATGGAAGAAACAGCAGTAAGCACAGGGAAATATCTGCTTCTAAATCCAAAACGCAGCTATCTAACAGAACGGTTGTCAATGTGTGCACTCAACTTCCAGAGTTAAACCCGTGTGTGGATTCAGCAGTCTGCAAACACTTTCTCTGCAGAGTCCCAAAACAGGCGTTTTCAGCCCTTTACCAGCATATGGAAGAAACAGCAGTAAGCCCAGGGAAATATCTGCTTCTAAATCCAAAACGCAGCTATATAACAGAACGGTTGTCAATGTGTGCACTCAACTTCCAGAGTTAAACCCGTGTGTGGATTCAGCAGTCTGCAAACACTTTCTCTGCAGAGTCCCAAAACAGGCGTTTTCAGCCCATTACCGGCATATGGAAGAAACAGCAGTAAGCACAGGGAAATATCTGCTTCTAAATCCAAAACGCAGCTATCTAACAGAACGGTTGTCAATGTGTGCACTCAACTTCCAGAGTTAAACCTGTGTGTGGATTCAGCAGTCTGCAAACCCTTTCTGTGCAGAGTCCCAAAACAGGCGTTTTCAGCCCATTACCGGCATATGGAAGAAACAGCAGTAAGCACAGGGAAATATCTGCTTCTAAATCCAAAACGCAGCTATCTAACAGAACGGTTGTCAATGTGTGCACTCAACTTCCAGAGTTAAACCCGTGTGTGGATTCAGCAGTCTGTAAACCCTTTCTGTGCAGAGTCCCAAAACAGGCGTTTTCAGCCCATTACCGGCATATGGAAGAAACAGCAGTAAGCACAGGGAAATATCTGCTTCTAAATCCAAAACGCAGCTATCTAACAGAACGGTTGTCAATGTGTGCACTCAACTTCCAGAGTTAAACCCGTGTGTGGATTCAGCAGTCTGCAAACCCTTTCTGTGCAGAGTCCCAAAACAGGCGTTTTCAGCCCATTACCGGCATATGGAAGAAACAGCAGTAAGCACAGGGAAATATCTGCTTCTAAATCCAAAACGCAGCTATCTAACAGAACGGTTGTCAATGTGTGCACTCAACTTCCAGAGTTAAACCCGTGTGTGGATTCAGCAGTCCGCAAACACTTTCTCTGCAGAGTCCCAAAACAGGCGTTTTCAGCCCATTACCGGCATATGGAAGAAATAGCAGTAAGCACAGGGAAATATCTGCTTCTAAATCCAAAACGCAGCTATCTAACAGAACGGTTGTCAATGTGTGCACTCAACTTCCAGAGTTAAACCCGTGTGTCGATTCAGGAGTCTGCAAACACTTTCTCTGCAGAGTCCCAAAACAGGCGTTTTCAGCCCATTACCGGCATATGGAAGAAACAGCAGTAAGCACAGGGAAATATCTGCTTCTAAATCCAAAACGCAGCTATCTAACAGAACGGTTGTCAATGTGTGCACTCAACTTCCAGAGTTAAACACGTGTGTGGATTCAGCAGTCTGCAAACCCTTTCTCTGCAGAGTCCCAAAACAGGCGTTTTCAGCCCATTACCGGCATATGGAAGAAACAGCAGTAAGCACAGGGAAATATCTGCTTCTAAATCCAAAACGCAGCTATCTAACAGAACGGTTGTCAATGTGTGCACTCAACTTCCAGAGTTAAACCCGTGTGTGGATTCAGCAGTCTGCAAACCCTTTCTGTGCAGAGTCCCAAAACAGGCGTTTTCAGCCCATTACCGGCATATGGAAGAAACAGCAGTAAGCACAGGGAAATATCTGCTTCTAAATCCAAAACGCAGCTATCTAACAGAACGGTTGTCAATGTGTGCACTCAACTTCCAGAGTTAAACCCGTGTGTGGATTCAGCAGTCTGCAAACCCTTTCTCTGCAGAGTCCCAAAACAGGCGTTTTCAGCCCATTACCGGCATATGGAAGAAACAGCAGTAAGCACAGGGAAATATCTGCTTCTAAATCCAAAACGCAGCTATCTAACAGAACGGTTGTCAATGTGTGCACTCAACTTCCAGAGTTAAACCCGTGTGTGGATTCAGCAGTCTGCAAACCCTTTCTCTGCAGAGTCCCAAAACAGGCGTTTTCAGCCCATTACCGGCATATGGAAGAAACAGCAGTAAGCACAGGGAAATATCTGCTTCTAAATCCAAAACGCAGATATCTAACAGAACGGTTGTCAATGTGTGCACTCAACTTCCAGAGTTAAACACGTGTGTGGATTCAGCAGTCTGCAAACACTTTCTCTGCAGAGTCCCAAAACAGGCGTTTTCAGCCCATTACCGGCATATGGAAGAAACAGCAGTAAGCACAGGGAAATATCTGCTTCTAAATCCAAAACGCAGCTATCTAACAGAACGGTTGTCAATGTGTGCACTCAACTTCCAGAGTTAAACCCGTGTGTGGATTCAGCAGTCTGCAAACCCTTTCTCTGCAGAGTCCCAAAACAGGCGTTTTCAGCCCATTACCGGCATATGGAAGAAACAGCAGTAAGCACAGGGAAATATCTGCTTCTAAATCCAAAACGCAGCTATCTAACAGAACGGTTGTCAATGTGTGCACTCAACTTCCAGAGTTAAACCCGTGTGTGGATTCAGCAGTCTGCAAACACTTTCTCTGCAGAGTCCCAAAACAGGCGTTTTCAGCCCATTACCGGCATATGGAAGAAACAGCAGTAAGCACAGGGAAATATCTGCTTCTAAATCCAAAACGCAGCTATCTATGAGAACGGTTGTCAATGTGTGCACTCAACTTCCAGAGTTAAACCAGTGTGTGGATTCAGCAGTCTGCAAACCCTTTCTGTGCAGAGTCCCAAAACAGGCGTTTTCAGCCCATTACCGGCATATGGAAGAAACAGCAGTAAGCACAGGGAAATATCTGCTTCTAAATCCAAAACGCAGCTATCTAACAGAACGGTTGTCAATGTGTGCACTCAACTTCCAGAGTTAAACCCGTGTGTGGATTCAGCAGTCTGCAAACCCTTTCTGTGCAGAGTCCCAAAACAGGCGTTTTCAGCCCATTACCGGCATATGGAAGAAACAGCAGTAAGCACAGGGAAATATCTGCTTCTAAATCCAAAACGCAGCTATCTAACAGAACGGTTGTCAATGTGTGCACTCAACTTCCAGAGTTAAACCCGTGTGTGGATTCAGCAGTCTGCAAACACTTTCTCTGCAGAGTCCCAAAACAGGCGTTTTCAGCCCTTTACCAGCATATGGAAGAAACAGCAGTAAGCACAGGGAAATATCTGCTTCTAAATCCAAAACGCAGCTATCTAACAGAACGGTTGTCAATGTGTGCACTCAACTTCCAGAGTTAAACCCGTGTGTGGATTCAGCAGTCTGCAAACCCTTTCTCTGCAGAGTCCCAAAACAGGCGTTTTCAGCCCATTACCGGCATATGGAAGAAACAGCAGTAAGCACAGGGAAATATCTGCTTCTAAATCCAAAACGCAGCTATCTAACAGAACGGTTGTCAATGTGTGCACTCAACTTCCAGAGTTAAACCCGTGTGTGGATTCAGCAGTCTGCAAACACTTTCTCTGCAGAGTCCCAAAACAGGCGTTTTCAGCCCATTACCGGCATATGGAAGAAACAGCAGTAAGCACAGGGAAATATCTGCTTCTAAATCCAAAACGCAGCTATCTAACAGAACGGTTGTCAATGTGTGCACTCAACTTCCAGAGTTAAACCCGTGTGTGGATTCAGCAGTCTGCAAACACTTTCTCTGCAGAGTCCCAAAACAGGCGTTTTCAGCCCTTTACCAGCATATGGAAGAAACAGCAGTAAGCACAGGGAAATATCTGCTTCTAAATCCAAAACGCAGCTATCTAACAGAACGGTTGTCAATGTGTGCACTCAACTTCCAGAGTTAAACCCGTGTGTGGATTCAGCAGTCTGCAAACACTTTCTCTGCAGAGTCCCAAAACAGGCGTTTTCAGCCCATTACCGGCATATGGAAGAAACAGCAGTAAGCACAGGGAAATATCTGCTTCTAAATCCAAAACGCAGCTATCTAACAGAACGGTTGTCAATGTGTGCACTCAACTTCCAGAGTTAAACCCGTGTGTGGATTCAGCAGTCTGCAAACACTTTCTCTGCAGAGTCCCAAAACAGGAGTTTTCAGCCCATTACCGGCATATGGAAGAAACACCAGTAAGCACAGGGAAATATCTGCTTCTAAATCCAAAACGCAGCTATCTAACAGAACGGTTGTCAATGTGTGCACTCAACTTCCAGAGTTAAACCAGTGTGTGGATTCAGCAGTCTGCAAACACTTTCTCTGCAGAGTCCCAAAACAGGCGTTTTCAGCCCATTACCGGCATATGGAAGAAACAGCAGTAAGCACAGGGAAATATCTGCTTCTAAATCCAAAACGCAGCTGTCTAACAGAACGGTTGTCAATGTGTGCGCTCAACTTCCAGAGTTAAACCTGTGTGTGGATTCAGCAGTCTGCAAACCCTTTCTGTGCAGAGTCCCAAAACAGGCGTTTTCAGCCCATTACCGGCATATGGAAGAAACAGCAGTAAGCACAGGGAAATATCTGCTTCTAAATCCAATACGCAGCTATCTAACAGAACGGTTGTCAATGTGTGCACTCAACTTCCAGAGTTAAACCCGTGTGTGGATTCAGCAGTCTGCAAACCCTTTCTGTGCAGAGTCCCAAAACAGGCGTTTTCAGCCCATTACCGGCATATGGAAGAAACAGCAGTAAGCACAGGGAAATATCTGCTTCTAAATCCAAAACGCAGCTATCTAACAGAACGGTTGTCAATGTGTGCACTCAACTTCCAGAGTTAAACCCGTGTGTGGATTCAGCAGTCTGCAAACACTTTCTCTGCAGAGTCCCAAAACAGGCGTTTTCAGCCCTTTACCAGCATATGGAAGAAACAGCAGTAAGCCCAGGGAAATATCTGCTTCTAAATCCAAAACGCAGCTATATAACAGAACGGTTGTCAATGTGTGCACTCAACTTCCAGAGTTAAACCCGTGTGTGGATTCAGCAGTCTGCAAACACTTTCTCTGCAGAGTCCCAAAACAGGCGTTTTCAGCCCATTACCGGCATATGGAAGAAACAGCAGTAAGCACAGGGAAATATCTGCTTCTAAATCCAAAACGCAGCTATCTAACAGAACGGTTGTCAATGTGTGCACTCAACTTCCAGAGTTAAACCTGTGTGTGGATTCAGCAGTCTGCAAACCCTTTCTGTGCAGAGTCCCAAAACAGGCGTTTTCAGCCCATTACCGGCATATGGAAGAAACAGCAGTAAGCACAGGGAAATATCTGCTTCTAAATCCAAAACGCAGCTATCTAACAGAACGGTTGTCAATGTGTGCACTCAACTTCCAGAGTTAAACCCGTGTGTGGATTCAGCAGTCTGTAAACCCTTTCTGTGCAGAGTCCCAAAACAGGCGTTTTCAGCCCATTACCGGCATATGGAAGAAACAGCAGTAAGCACAGGGAAATATCTGCTTCTAAATCCAAAACGCAGCTATCTAACAGAACGGTTGTCAATGTGTGCACTCAACTTCCAGAGTTAAACCCGTGTGTGGATTCAGCAGTCTGCAAACCCTTTCTGTGCAGAGTCCCAAAACAGGCGTTTTCAGCCCATTACCGGCATATGGAAGAAACAGCAGTAAGCACAGGGAAATATCTGCTTCTAAATCCAAAACGCAGCTATCTAACAGAACGGTTGTCAATGTGTGCACTCAACTTCCAGAGTTAAACCCGTGTGTGGATTCAGCAGTCCGCAAACACTTTCTCTGCAGAGTCCCAAAACAGGCGTTTTCAGCCCATTACCGGCATATGGAAGAAATAGCAGTAAGCACAGGGAAATATCTGCTTCTAAATCCAAAACGCAGCTATCTAACAGAACGGTTGTCAATGTGTGCACTCAACTTCCAGAGTTAAACCCGTGTGTCGATTCAGGAGTCTGCAAACACTTTCTCTGCAGAGTCCCAAAACAGGCGTTTTCAGCCCATTACCGGCATATGGAAGAAACAGCAGTAAGCACAGGGAAATATCTGCTTCTAAATCCAAAACGCAGCTATCTAACAGAACGGTTGTCAATGTGTGCACTCAACTTCCAGAGTTAAACCCGTGTGTGGATTCAGCAGTCTGCAAACCCTTTCTCTGCAGAGTCCCAAAACAGGCGTTTTCAGCCCATTACCGGCATATGGAAGAAACAGCAGTAAGCACAGGGAAATATCTGCTTCTAAATCCAAAACGCAGCTATCTAACAGAACGGTTGTCAATGTGTGCACTCAACTTCCAGAGTTAAACCCGTGTGTGGATTCAGCAGTCTGCAAACCCTTTCTGTGCAGAGTCCCAAAACAGGCGTTTTCAGCCCATTACCGGCATATGGAAGAAACAGCAGTAAGCACAGGGAAATATCTGCTTCTAAATCCAAAACGCAGCTATCTAACAGAACGGTTGTCAATGTGTGCACTCAACTTCCAGAGTTAAACCCGTGTGTGGATTCAGCAGTCTGCAAACCCTTTCTCTGCAGAGTCCCAAAACAGGCGTTTTCAGCCCATTACCGGCATATGGAAGAAACAGCAGTAAGCACAGGGAAATATCTGCTTCTAAATCCAAAACGCAGCTATCTAACAGAACGGTTGTCAATGTGTGCACTCAACTTCCAGAGTTAAACCCGTGTGTGGATTCAGCAGTCTGCAAACCCTTTCTCTGCAGAGTCCCAAAACAGGCGTTTTCAGCCCATTACCGGCATATGGAAGAAACAGCAGTAAGCACAGGGAAATATCTGCTTCTAAATCCAAAACGCAGATATCTAACAGAACGGTTGTCAATGTGTGCACTCAACTTCCAGAGTTAAACACGTGTGTGGATTCAGCAGTCTGCAAACACTTTCTCTGCAGAGTCCCAAAACAGGCGTTTTCAGCCCATTACCGGCATATGGAAGAAACAGCAGTAAGCACAGGGAAATATCTGCTTCTAAATCCAAAACGCAGCTATCTAACAGAACGGTTGTCAATGTGTGCACTCAACTTCCAGAGTTAAACCCGTGTGTGGATTCAGCAGTCTGCAAACCCTTTCTCTGCAGAGTCCCAAAACAGGCGTTTTCAGCCCATTACCGGCATATGGAAGAAACAGCAGTAAGCACAGGGAAATATCTGCTTCTAAATCCAAAACGCAGCTATCTAACAGAACGGTTGTCAATGTGTGCACTCAACTTCCAGAGTTAAACCCGTGTGTGGATTCAGCAGTCTGCAAACACTTTCTCTGCAGAGTCCCAAAACAGGCGTTTTCAGCCCATTACCGGCATATGGAAGAAACAGCAGTAAGCACAGGGAAATATCTGCTTCTAAATCCAAAACGCAGCTATCTATGAGAACGGTTGTCAATGTGTGCACTCAACTTCCAGAGTTAAACCAGTGTGTGGATTCAGCAGTCTGCAAACCCTTTCTGTGCAGAGTCCCAAAACAGGCGTTTTCAGCCCATTACCGGCATATGGAAGAAACAGCAGTAAGCACAGGGAAATATCTGCTTCTAAATCCAAAACGCAGCTATCTAACAGAACGGTTGTCAATGTGTGCACTCAACTTCCAGAGTTAAACCCGTGTGTGGATTCAGCAGTCTGCAAACCCTTTCTGTGCAGAGTCCCAAAACAGGCGTTTTCAGCCCATTACCGGCATATGGAAGAAACAGCAGTAAGCACAGGGAAATATCTGCTTCTAAATCCAAAACGCAGCTATCTAACAGAACGGTTGTCAATGTGTGCACTCAACTTCCAGAGTTAAACCCGTGTGTGGATTCAGCAGTCTGCAAACACTTTCTCTGCAGAGTCCCAAAACAGGCGTTTTCAGCCCTTTACCAGCATATGGAAGAAACAGCAGTAAGCACAGGGAAATATCTGCTTCTAAATCCAAAACGCAGCTATCTAACAGAACGGTTGTCAATGTGTGCACTCAACTTCCAGAGTTAAACCCGTGTGTGGATTCAGCAGTCTGCAAACACTTTCTCTGCAGAGTCCCAAAACAGGCGTTTTCAGCCCATTACCGGCATATGGAAGAAACAGCAGTAAGCACAGGGAAATATCTGCTTCTAAATCCAAAACGCAGCTATCTAACAGAACGGTTGTCAATGTGTGCACTCAACTTCCAGAGTTAAACCCGTGTGTGGATTCAGCAGTCTGCAAACACTTTCTCTGCAGAGTCCCAAAACAGGCGTTTTCAGCCCATTACCGGCATATGGAAGAAACACCAGTAAGCACAGGGAAATATCTGCTTCTAAATCCAAAACGCAGCTATCTAACAGAACGGTTGTCAATGTGTGCACTCAACTTCCAGAGTTAAACCAGTGTGTGGATTCAGCAGTCTGCAAACACTTTCTCTGCAGAGTCCCAAAACAGGCGTTTTCAGCCCATTACCGGCATATGGAAGAAACAGCAGTAAGCACAGGGAAATATCTGCTTCTAAATCCAAAACGCAGCTATCTAACAGAACGGTTGTCAATGTGTGCGCTCAACTTCCAGAGTTAAACCTGTGTGTGGATTCAGCAGTCTGCAAACCCTTTCTGTGCAGAGTCCCAAAACAGGCGTTTTCAGCCCATTACCGGCATATGGAAGAAACAGCAGTAAGCACAGGGAAATATCTGCTTCTAAATCCAAAACGCAGCTATCTAACAGAACGGTTGTCAATGTGTGCACTCAACTTCCAGAGTTAAACCCGTGTGTGGATTCAGCAGTCTGTAAACCCTTTCTGTGCAGAGTCCCAAAACAGGCGTTTTCAGCCCATTACCGGCATATGGAAGAAACAGCAGTAAGCACAGGGAAATATCTGCTTCTAAATCCAAAACGCAGCTATCTAACAGAACGGTTGTCAATGTGTGCACTCAACTTCCAGAGTTAAACCCGTGTGTGGATTCAGCAGTCTGCAAACCCTTTCTCTGCAGAGTCCCAAAACAGGCGTTTTCAGCCCATTACCGGCATATGGAAGAAACAGCAGTAAGCACAGGGAAATATCTGCTTCTAAATCCAAAACGCAGCTATCTAACAGAACGGTTGTCAATGTGTGCACTCAACTTCCAGAGTTAAACCCGTGTGTGGATTCAGCAGTCTGCAAACCCTTTCTCTGCAGAGTCCCAAAACAGGCGTTTTCAGCCCATTACCGGCATATGGAAGAAACAGCAGTAAGCACAGGGAAATATCTGCTTCTAAATCCAAAACGCAGATATCTAACAGAACGGTTGTCAATGTGTGCACTCAACTTCCAGAGTTAAACACGTGTGTGGATTCAGCAGTCTGCAAACACTTTCTCTGCAGAGTCCCAAAACAGGCGTTTTCAGCCCATTACCGGCATATGGAAGAAACAGCAGTAAGCACAGGGAAATATCTGCTTCTAAATCCAAAACGCAGCTATCTAACAGAACGGTTGTCAATGTGTGCACTCAACTTCCAGAGTTAAACCCGTGTGTGGATTCAGCAGTCTGCAAACCCTTTCTCTGCAGAGTCCCAAAACAGGCGTTTTCAGCCCATTACCGGCATATGGAAGAAACAGCAGTAAGCACAGGGAAATATCTGCTTCTAAATCCAAAACGCAGCTATCTAACAGAACGGTTGTCAATGTGTGCACTCAACTTCCAGAGTTAAACCCGTGTGTGGATTCAGCAGTCTGCAAACACTTTCTCTGCAGAGTCCCAAAACAGGCGTTTTCAGCCCATTACCGGCATATGGAAGAAACAGCAGTAAGCACAGGGAAATATCTGCTTCTAAATCCAAAACGCAGCTATCTATGAGAACGGTTGTCAATGTGTGCACTCAACTTCCAGAGTTAAACCAGTGTGTGGATTCAGCAGTCTGCAAACCCTTTCTGTGCAGAGTCCCAAAACAGGCGTTTTCAGCCCATTACCGGCATATGGAAGAAACAGCAGTAAGCACAGGGAAATATCTGCTTCTAAATCCAAAACGCAGCTATCTAACAGAACGGTTGTCAATGTGTGCACTCAACTTCCAGAGTTAAACCCGTGTGTGGATTCAGCAGTCTGCAAACCCTTTCTCTGCAGAGTCCCAAAACAGGCGTTTTCAGCCCATTACCGGCATATGGAAGAAACAGCAGTAAGCACAGGGAAATATCTGCTTCTAAATCCAAAACGCAGCTATCTAACAGAACGGTTGTCAATGTGTGCACTCAACTTCCAGAGTTAAACCCGTGTGTGGATTCAGCAGTCTGCAAACCCTTTCTGTGCAGAGTCCCAAAACAGGCGTTTTCAGCCCATTACCGGCATATGGAAGAAACAGCAGTAAGCACAGGGAAATATCTGCTTCTAAATCCAAAACGCAGCTATCTAACAGAACGGTTGTCAATGTGTGCACTCAACTTCCAGAGTTAAACCCGTGTGTGGATTCAGCAGTCTGCAAACACTTTCTCTGCAGAGTCCCAAAACAGGCGTTTTCAGCCCTTTACCAGCATATGGAAGAAACAGCAGTAAGCACAGGGAAATATCTGCTTCTAAATCCAAAACGCAGCTATCTAACAGAACGGTTGTCAATGTGTGCACTCAACTTCCAGAGTTAAACCCGTGTGTGGATTCAGCAGTCTGCAAACACTTTCTCTGCAGAGTCCCAAAACAGGCGTTTTCAGCCCATTACCGGCATATGGAAGAAACAGCAGTAAGCACAGGGAAATATCTGCTTCTAAATCCAAAACGCAGCTATCTAACAGAACGGTTGTCAATGTGTGCACTCAACTTCCAGAGTTAAACCCGTGTGTGGATTCAGCAGTCTGCAAACACTTTCTCTGCAGAGTCCCAAAACAGGCGTTTTCAGCCCATTACCGGCATATGGAAGAAACACCAGTAAGCACTAGGAAATATCTGCTTCTAAATCCAAAACGCAGCTATCTAACAGAACGGTTGTCAATGTGTGCACTCAACTTCCAGAGTTAAACCAGTGTGTGGATTCAGCAGTCTGCAAACACTTTCTCTGCAGAGTCCCAAAACAGGCGTTTTCAGCCCATTACCGGCATATGGAAGAAACAGCAGTAAGCACAGGGAAATATCTGCTTCTAAATCCAAAACGCAGCTATCTAACAGAACGGTTGTCAATGTGTGCGCTCAACTTCCAGAGTTAAACCTGTGTGTGGATTCAGCAGTCTGCAAACCCTTTCTGTGCAGAGTCCCAAAACAGGCGTTTTCAGCCCATTACCGGCATATGGAAGAAACAGCAGTAAGCACAGGGAAATATCTGCTTCTAAATCCAAAACGCAGCTATCTAACAGAACGGTTGTCAATGTGTGCACTCAACTTCCAGAGTTAAACCCGTGTGTGGATTCAGCAGTCTGCAAACACTTTCTCTGCAGAGTCCCAAAACAGGCGTTTTCAGCCCTTTACCAGCATATGGAAGAAACAGCAGTAAGCACAGGGAAATATCTGCTTCTAAATCCAAAACGCAGCTATCTAACAGAACGGTTGTCAATGTGTGCACTCAACTTCCAGAGTTAAACCCGTGTGTGGATTCAGCAGTCTGCAAACACTTTCTCTGCAGAGTCCCAAAACAGGCGTTTTCAGCCCATTACCGGCATATGGAAGAAACAGCAGTAAGCACAGGGAAATATCTGCTTCTAAATCCAAAACGCAGCTATCTAACAGAACGGTTGTCAATGTGTGCACTCAACTTCCAGAGTTAAACCCGTGTGTGGATTCAGCAGTCTGCAAACACTTTCTCTGCAGAGTCCCAAAACAGGCGTTTTCAGCCCATTACCGGCATATGGAAGAAACACCAGTAAGCACAGGGAAATATCTGCTTCTAAATCCAAAACGCAGCTATCTAACAGAACGGTTGTCAATGTGTGCACTCAACTTCCAGAGTTAAACCAGTGTGTGGATTCAGCAGTCTGCAAACACTTTCTCTGCAGAGTCCCAAAACAGGCGTTTTCAGCCCATTACCGGCATATGGAAGAAACAGCAGTAAGCACAGGGAAATATCTGCTTCTAAATCCAAAACGCAGCTATCTAACAGAACGGTTGTCAATGTGTGCGCTCAACTTCCAGAGTTAAACCTGTGTGTGGATTCAGCAGTCTGCAAACCCTTTCTGTGCAGAGTCCCAAAACAGGCGTTTTCAGCCCATTACCGGCATATGGAAGAAACAGCAGTAAGCACAGGGAAATATCTGCTTCTAAATCCAAAACGCAGCTATCTAACAGAACGGTTGTCAATGTGTGCACTCAACTTCCAGAGTTAAACCCGTGTGTGGATTCAGCAGTCTGTAAACCCTTTCTGTGCAGAGTCCCAAAACAGGCGTTTTCAGCCCATTACCGGCATATGGAAGAAACAGCAGTAAGCACAGGGAAATATCTGCTTCTAAATCCAAAACGCAGCTATCTAACAGAACGGTTGTCAATGTGTGCACTCAACTTCCAGAGTTAAACCCGTGTGTGGATTCAGCAGTCTGCAAACCCTTTCTGTGCAGAGTCCCAAAACAGGCGTTTTCAGCCCATTACCGGCATATGGAAGAAACAGCAGTAAGCACAGGGAAATATCTGCTTCTAAATCCAAAACGCAGCTATCTAACAGAACGGTTGTCAATGTGTGCACTCAACTTCCAGAGTTAAACCCGTGTGTGGATTCAGCAGTCCGCAAACACTTTCTCTGCAGAGTCCCAAAACAGGCGTTTTCAGCCCATTACCGGCATATGGAAGAAATAGCAGTAAGCACAGGGAAATATCTGCTTCTAAATCCAAAACGCAGCTATCTAACAGAACGGTTGTCAATGTGTGCACTCAACTTCCAGAGTTAAACCCGTGTGTCGATTCAGGACTCTGCAAACACTTTCTCTGCAGAGTCCCAAAACAGGCGTTTTCAGCCCATTACCGGCATATGGAAGAAACAGCAGTAAGCACAGGGAAATATCTGCTTCTAAATCCAATACGCAGCTATCTAACAGAACGGTTGTCAATGTGTGCACTCAACTTCCAGAGTTAAACCCGTGTGTGGATTCAGCAGTCTGCAAACCCTTTCTGTGCAGAGTCCCAAAACAGGCGTTTTCAGCCCATTACCGGCATATGGAAGAAACAGCAGTAAGCACAGGGAAATATCTGCTTCTAAATCCAAAATGCAGCTATCTAACAGAACGGTTGTCAATGTGTGCACTCAACTTCCAGAGTTAAACCCGTGTGTGGATTCAGCAGTCTGCAAACACTTTCTCTGCAGAGTCCCAAAACAGGCGTTTTCAGCCCTTTACCAGCATATGGAAGAAACAGCAGTAAGCCCAGGGAAATATCTGCTTCTAAATCCAAAACGCAGCTATATAACAGAACGGTTGTCAATGTGTGCACTCAACTTCCAGAGTTAAACCCGTGTGTGGATTCAGCAGTCTGCAAACACTTTCTCTGCAGAGTCCCAAAACAGGCGTTTTCAGCCCATTACCGGCATATGGAAGAAACAGCAGTAAGCACAGGGAAATATCTGCTTCTAAATCCAAAACGCAGCTATCTAACAGAACGGTTGTCAATGTGTGCACTCAACTTCCAGAGTTAAACCCGTGTGTGGATTCAGCAGTCTGCAAACCCTTTCTGTGCAGAGTCCCAAAACAGGCGTTTTCAGCCCATTACCGGCATATGGAAGAAACAGCAGTAAGCACAGGGAAATATCTGCTTCTAAATCCAAAACGCAGCTATCTAACAGAACGGTTGTCAATGTGTGCACTCAACTTCCAGAGTTAAACCCGTGTGTGGATTCAGCAGTCTGTAAACCCTTTCTGTGCAGAGTCCCAAAACAGGCGTTTTCAGCCCATTACCGTCATATGGAAGAAACAGCAGTAAGCACAGGGAAATATCTGCTTCTAAATCCAAAACGCAGCTATCTAACAGAACGGTTGTCAATGTGTGCACTCAACTTCCAGAGTTAAACCCGTGTGTGGATTCAGCAGTCTGCAAACCCTTTCTGTGCAGAGTCCCAAAACAGGCGTTTTCAGCCCATTACCGGCATATGGAAGAAACAGCAGTAAGCACAGGGAAATATCTGCTTCTAAATCCAAAACGCAGCTATCTAACAGAACGGTTGTCAATGTGTGCACTCAACTTCCAGAGTTAAACCCGTGTGTGGATTCAGCAGTCCGCAAACACTTTCTCTGCAGAGTCCCAAAACAGGCGTTTTCAGCCCATTACCGGCATATGGAAGAAATAGCAGTAAGCACAGGGAAATATCTGCTTCTAAATCCAAAACGCAGCTATCTAACAGAACGGTTGTCAATGTGTGCACTCAACTTCCAGAATTAAACCCGTGTGTCGATTCAGGAGTCTGCAAACACTTTCTCTTCAGAGTCCCAAAACAGGCGTTTTCAGCCCATTACCGGCATATGGAAGAAACAGCAGTAAGCACAGGGAAATATCTGCTTCTAAATCCAAAACGCAGCTATCTAACAGAACGGTTGTCAATGTGTGCACTCAACTTCCAGAGTTAAACCCGTGTGTGGATTCAGCAGTCTGCAAACCCTTTCTCTGCAGAGTCCCAAAACAGGCGTTTTCAGCCCATTACCGGCATATGGAAGAAACAGCAGTAAGCACAGGGAAATATCTGCTTCTAAATCCAAAACGCAGCTATCTAACAGAACGGTTGTCAATGTGTGCACTCAACTTCCAGAGTTAAACCCGTGTGTGGATTCAGCAGTCTGCAAACCCTTTCTGTGCAGAGTCCCAAAACAGGCGTTTTCAGCCCATTACCGGCATATGGAAGAAACAGCAGTAAGCACAGGGAAATATCTGCTTCTAAATCCAAAACGCAGCTATCTAACAGAACGGTTGTCAATGTGTGCACTCAACTTCCAGAGTTAAACCCGTGTGTGGATTCAGCAGTCTGCAAACCCTTTCTCTGCAGAGTCCCAAAACAGGCGTTTTCAGCCCATTACCGGCATATGGAAGAAACAGCAGTAAGCACAGGGAAATATCTGCTTCTAAATCCAAAACGCAGCTATCTAACAGAACGGTTGTCAATGTGTGCACTCAACTTCCAGAGTTAAACCCGTGTGTGGATTCAGCAGTCTGCAAACCCTTTCTCTGCAGAGTCCCAAAACAGGCGTTTTCAGCCCATTACCGGCATATGGAAGAAACAGCAGTAAGCACAGGGAAATATCTGCTTCTAAATCCAAAACGCAGATATCTAACAGAACGGTTGTCAATGTGTGCACTCAACTTCCAGAGTTAAACACGTGTGTGGATTCAGCAGTCTGCAAACACTTTCTGTGCAGAGTCCCAAAACAGGCGTTTTCAGCCCATTACCGGCATATGGAAGAAACAGCAGTAAGCACAGGGAAATATCTGCTTCTAAATCCAAAACGCAGCTATCTAACAGAACGGTTGTCAATGTGTGCACTCAACTTCCAGAGTTAAACCCGTGTGTGGATTCAGCAGTCTGCAAACACTTTCTCTGCAGAGTCCCAAAACAGGCATTTTCAGCCCATTACCGGCATATGGAAGAAACAGCAGTAAGCACAGGGAAATATCTGCTTCTAAATCCAAAACGCAGCTATCTAACAGAACGGTTGTCAATGTGTGCACTCAACTTCCAGAGTTAAACCCGTGTGTGGATTCAGCAGTCTGTAAACCCTTTCTGTGCAGAGTCCCAAAACAGGCGTTTTCAGCCCATTACCGGCATATGGAAGAAACAGCAGTAAGCACAGGGAAATATCTGCTTCTAAATCCAAAACGCAGCTATCTAACAGAACGGTTGTCAATGTGTGCACTCAACTTCCAGAGTTAAACCCGTGTGTGGATTCAGCAGTCTGCAAACCCTTTCTATGCAGAGTCCCAAAACAGGCGTTTTCAGCCCATTACCGGCATATGGAAGAAACAGCAGTAAGCACAGGGAAATATCTGCTTCTAAATCCAAAACGCAGCTATCTAACAGAACGGTTGTCAATGTGTGCACTCAACTTCCAGAGTTAAACCCGTGTGTGGATTCAGCAGTCCGCAAACACTTTCTCTGCAGAGTCCCAAAACAGGCGTTTTCAGCCCATTACCGGCATATGGAAGAAATAGCAGTAAGCACAGGGAAATATCTGCTTCTAAATCCAAAACGCAGCTATCTAACAGAACGGTTGTCAATGTGTGCACTCAACTTCCAGAATTAAACCCGTGTGTCGATTCAGGAGTCTGCAAACACTTTCTCTGCAGAGTCCCAAAACAGGCGTTTTCAGCCCATTACCGGCATATGGAAGAAACAGCAGTAAGCACAGGGAAATATCTGCTTCTAAATCCAAAACGCAGCTATCTAACAGAACGGTTGTCAATGTGTGCACTCAACTTCCAGAGTTAAACCCGTGTGTGGATTCAGCAGTCTGCAAACCCTTTCTCTGCAGAGTCCCAAAACAGGCGTTTTCAGCCCATTACCGGCATATGGAAGAAACAGCAGTAAGCACAGGGAAATATCTGCTTCTAAATCCAAAACGCAGCTATCTAACAGAACGGTTGTCAATGTGTGCACTCAACTTCCAGAGTTAAACCCGTGTGTGGATTCAGCAGTCTGCAAACACTTTCTGTGCAGAGTCCCAAAACAGGCGTTTTCAGCCCATTACCGGCATATGGAAGAAACAGCAGTAAGCACAGGGAAATATCTGCTTCTAAATCCAAAACGCAGCTATCTAACAGAACGGTTGTCAATGTGTGCACTCAACTTCCAGAGTTAAACCCGTGTGTGGATTCAGCAGTCTGCAAACCCTTTCTCTGCAGAGTCCCAAAACAGGCGTTTTCAGCCCATTACCGGCATATGGAAGAAACAGCAGTAAGCACAGGGAAATATCTGCTTCTAAATCCAAAACGCAGCTATCTAACAGAACGGTTGTCAATGTGTGCACTCAACTTCCAGAGTTAAACCCGTGTGTGGATTCAGCAGTCTGCAAACCCTTTCTCTGCAGAGTCCCAAAACAGGCGTTTTCAGCCCATTACCGGCATATGGAAGAAACAGCAGTAAGCACAGGGAAATATCTGCTTCTAAATCCAAAACGCAGATATCTAACAGAACGGTTGTCAATGTGTGCACTCAACTTCCAGAGTTAAACACGTGTGTGGATTCAGCAGTCTGCAAACACTTTCTCTGCAGAGTCCCAAAACAGGCGTTTTCAGCCCATTACCGGCATATGGAAGAAACAGCAGTAAGCACAGGGAAATATCTGCTTCTAAATCCAAAACGCAGCTATCTAACAGAACGGTTGTCAATGTGTGCACTCAACTTCCAGAGTTAAACCCGTGTGTGGATTCAGCAGTCTGCAAACCCTTTCTCTGCAGAGTCCCAAAACAGGCGTTTTCAGCCCATTACCGGCATATGGAAGAAACAGCAGTAAGCACAGGGAAATATCTGCTTCTAAATCCAAAACGCAGCTATCTAACAGAACGGTTGCCAATGTGTGCACTCAACTTCCAGAGTTAAACCCGTGTGTGGATTCAGCAGTCTGCAAACACTTTCTCTGCAGAGTCCCAAAACAGGCGTTTTCAGCCCATTACCGGCATATGGAAGAAACAGCAGTAAGCACAGGGAAATATCTGCTTCTAAATCCAAAACGCAGCTATCTATGAGAACGGTTGTCAATGTGTGCACTCAACTTCCAGAGTTAAACCAGTGTGTGGCTTCAGCAGTCTGCAAACCCTTTCTGTGCAGAGTCCCAAAACAGGCGTTTTCAGCCCATTACCGGCATATGGAAGAAACAGCAGTAAGCACAGGGAAATATCTGCTTCTAAATCCAAAACGCAGCTATCTAACAGAACGGTTGTCAATGTGTGCACTCAACTTCCAGAGTTAAACCCGTGTGTGGATTCAGCAGTCTGCAAACCCTTTCTGTGCAGAGTCCCAAAACAGGCGTTTTCAGCCCATTACCGGCATATGGAAGAAACAGCAGTAAGCACAGGGAAATATCTGCTTCTAAATCCAAAACGCAGCTATCTAACAGAACGGTTGTCAATGTGTGCACTCAACTTCCAGAGTTAAACCCGTGTGTGGATTCAGCAGTCTGCAAACACTTTCTCTGCAGAGTCCCAAAACAGGCGTTTTCAGCCCTTTACCAGCATATGGAAGAAACAGCAGTAAGCACAGGGAAATATCTGCTTCTAAATCCAAAACGCAGCTATCTAACAGAACGGTTGTCAATGTGTGCACTCAACTTCCAGAGTTAAACCCGTGTGTGGATTCAGCAGTCTGCAAACACTTTCTCTGCAGAGTCCCAAAACAGGCGTTTTCAGCCCTTTACCAGCATATGGAAGAAACAGCAGTAAGCACAGGGAAATATCTGCTTCTAAATCCAAAACGCAGCTATCTAACAGAACGGTTGTCAATGTGTGCACTCAACTTCCAGAGTTAAACCCGTGTGTGGATTCAGCAGTCTGTAAACCCTTTCTGTGCAGAGTCCCAAAACAGGCGTTTTCAGCCCATTACCGGCATATGGAAGAAACAGCAGTAAGCACAGGGAAATATCTGCTTCTAAATCCAAAACGCAGCTATCTAACACAACGGTTGTCAATGTGTGCACTCAACTTCCAGAGTTAAACCCGTGTGTGGATTCAGCAGTCTGTAAACCCTTTCTCTGCAGAGTCCCAAAACAGGCGTTTTCAGCCCATTACCGGCATATGGAAGAAACAGCAGTAAGCACAGGGAAATATCTGCTTCTAAATCCAAAACGCAGCTATCTAACAGAACGGTTGTCAATGTGTGCACTCAACTTCCAGAGTTAAACCCGTGTGTGGATTCAGCAGTCTGTAAACCCTTTCTGTGCAGAGTCCCAAAACAGGCGTTTTCAGCCCATTACCGGCATATGGAAGAAACAGCAGTAAGCACAGGGAAATATCTGCTTCTAAATCCAAAACGCAGCTATCTAACAGAACGGTTGTCAATGTGTGCACTCAACTTCCAGAGTTAAACCCGTGTGTGGATTCAGCAGTCTGTAAACCCTTTCTGTGCAGAGTCCCAAAACAGGCGTTTTCAGCCCATTACCGGCATATGGAAGAAACAGCAGTAAGCACAGGGAAATATCTGCTTCTAAATCCAAAACGCAGCTATCTAACAGAACGGTTGTCAATGTGTGCACTCAACTTCCAGAGTTAAACCCGTGTGTGGATTCAGCAGTCTGTAAACCCTTTCGGTGCAGAGTCCCAAAACAGGCGTTTTCAGCCCATTACCGGCATATGGAAGAAACAGCAGTAAGCACAGGGAAATATCTGCTTCTAAATCCAAAACGCAGCTATCTAACAGAACGGTTGTCAATGTGTGCACTCAACTTCCAGAGTTAAACCCGTGTGTGGATTCAGCAGTCTGCAAACCCTTTCTCTGCAGAGTCCCAAAACAGGCGTTTTCAGCCCATTACCGGCATATGGAAGAAACAGCAGTAAGCACAGGGAAATATCTGCTTCTAAATCCAAAACGCAGCTATCTAACAGAACGGTTGTCAATGTGTGCACTCAACTTCCAGAGTTAAACCCGTGTGTGGATTCAGCAGTCTGCAAACCCTTTCTCTGCAGAGTCCCAAAACAGGCGTTTTCAGCCCATTACCGGCATATGGAAGAAACAGCAGTAAGCACAGGGAAATATCTGCTTCTAAATCCAAAACGCAGATATCTAACAGAACGGTTGTCAATGTGTGCACTCAACTTCCAGAGTTAAACACGTGTGTGGATTCAGCAGTCTGCAAAAACTTTCTCTGCAGAGTCCCAAAACAGGCGTTTTCAGCCCATTACCGGCATATGGAAGAAACAGCAGTAAGCACAGGGAAATATCTGCTTCTAAATCCAAAACGCAGCTATCTAACAGAACGGTTGTCAATGTGTGCACTCAACTTCCAGAGTTAAACCCGTGTGTGGATTCAGCAGTCTGCAAACCCTTTCTCTGCAGAGTCCCAAAACAGGCGTTTTCAGCCCATTACCGGCATATGGAAGAAACAGCAGTAAGCACAGGGAAATATCTGCTTCTAAATCCAAAACGCAGCTATCTAACAGAACGGTTGTCAATGTGTGCACTCAACTTCCAGAGTTAAACCCGTGTGTGGATTCAGCAGTCTGCAAACACTTTCTCTGCAGAGTCCCAAAACAGGCGTTTTCAGCCCATTACCGGCATATGGAAGAAACAGCAGTAAGCACAGGGAAATATCTGCTTCTAAATCCAAAACGCAGCTATCTATGAGAACGGTTGTCAATGTGTGCACTCAACTTCCAGAGTTAAACCAGTGTGTGGATTCAGCAGTCTGCAAACCCTTTCTGTGCAGAGTCCCAAAACAGGCGTTTTCAGCCCATTACCGGCATATGGAAGAAACAGCAGTAAGCACAGGGAAATATCTGCTTCTAAATCCAAAACGCAGCTATCTAACAGAACGGTTGTCAATGTGTGCACTCAACTTCCAGAGTTAAACCCGTGTGTGGATTCAGCAGTCTGCAAACCCTTTCTCTGCAGAGTCCCAAAACAGGCGTTTTCAGCCCATTACCGGCATATGGAAGAAACAGCAGTAAGCACAGGGAAATATCTGCTTCTAAATCCAAAACGCAGCTATCTAACAGAACGGTTGTCAATGTGTGCACTCAACTTCCAGAGTTAAACCCGTGTGTGGATTCAGCAGTCTGCAAACCCTTTCTGTGCAGAGTCCCAAAACAGGCGTTTTCAGCCCATTACCGGCATATGGAAGAAACAGCAGTAAGCACAGGGAAATATCTGCTTCTAAATCCAAAACGCAGCTATCTAACAGAACGGTTGTCAATGTGTGCACTCAACTTCCAGAGTTAAACCCGTGTGTGGATTCAGCAGTCTGCAAACACTTTCTCTGCAGAGTCCCAAAACAGGCGTTTTCAGCCCTTTACCAGCATATGGAAGAAACAGCAGTAAGCACAGGGAAATATCTGCTTCTAAATCCAAAACGCAGCTATCTAACAGAACGGTTGTCAATGTGTGCACTCAACTTCCAGAGTTAAACCCGTGTGTGGATTCAGCAGTCTGCAAACACTTTCTCTGCAGAGTCCCAAAACAGGCGTTTTCAGCCCATTACCGGCATATGGAAGAAACAGCAGTAAGCACAGGGAAATATCTGCTTCTAAATCCAAAACGCAGCTATCTAACAGAACGGTTGTCAATGTGTGCACTCAACTTCCAGAGTTAAACCCGTGTGTGGATTCAGCAGTCTGCAAACCCTTTCTCTGCAGAGTCCCAAAACAGGCGTTTTCAGCCCATTACCGGCATATGGAAGAAACAGCAGTAAGCACAGGGAAATATCTGCTTCTAAATCCAAAATGCAGCTATCTAACAGAACGGTTGTCAATGTGTGCACTCAACTTCCAGAGTTAAACCAGTGTGTGGATTCAGCAGTCTGCAAACACTTTCTCTGCAGAGTCCCAAAACAGGCGTTTTCAGCCCATTACCGGCATATGGAAGAAACAGCAGTAAGCACAGGGAAATATCTGCTTCTAAATCCAAAACGCAGCTATCTAACAGAACGGTTGTCAATGTGTGCGCTCAACTTCCAGAGTTAAACCTGTGTGTGGATTCAGCAGTCTGCAAACCCTTTCTGTGCAGAGTCCCAAAACAGGCGTTTTCAGCCCATTACCGGCATATGGAAGAAACAGCAGTAAGCACAGGGAAATATCTGCTTCTAAATCCAAAACGCAGCTATCTAACAGAACGGTTGTCAATGTGTGCACTCAACTTCCAGAGTTAAACCCGTGTGTGGATTCAGCAGTCTGTAAACCCTTTCTGTGCAGAGTCCCAAAACAGGCGTTTTCAGCCCATTACCGGCATATGGAAGAAACAGCAGTAAGCACAGGGAAATATCTGCTTCTAAATCCAAAACGCAGCTATCTAACAGAACGGTTGTCAATGTGTGCACTCAACTTCCAGAGTTAAACCCGTGTGTGGATTCAGCAGTCTGCAAACCCTTTCTGTGCAGAGTCCCAAAACAGGCGTTTTCAGCCCATTACCGGCATATGGAAGAAACAGCAGTAAGCACAGGGAAATATCTGCTTCTAAATCCAAAACGCAGCTATCTAACAGAACGGTTGTCAATGTGTGCACTCAACTTCCAGAGTTAAACCCGTGTGTGGATTCAGCAGTCCGCAAACACTTTCTCTGCAGAGTCCCAAAACAGGCGTTTTCAGCCCATTACCGGCATATGGAAGAAATAGCAGTAAACACAGGGAAATATCTGCTTCTAAATCCAAAACGCAGCTATCTAACAGAACGGTTGTCAATGTGTGCACTCAACTTCCAGAGTTAAACCCGTGTGTCGATTCAGGAGTCTGCAAACACTTTCTCTGCAGAGTCCCAAAACAGGCGTTTTCAGCCCATTACCGGCATATGGAAGAAACAGCAGTAAGCACAGGGAAATATCTGCTTCTAAATCCAATACGCAGCTATCTAACAGAACGGTTGTCAATGTGTGCACTCAACTTCCAGAGTTAAACCCGTGTGTGGATTCAGCAGTCTGCAAACCCTTTCTGTGCAGAGTCCCAAAACAGGCGTTTTCAGCCCATTACCGGCATATGGAAGAAACAGCAGTAAGCACAGGGAAATATCTGCTTCTAAATCCAAAATGCAGCTATCTAACAGAACGGTTGTCAATGTGTGCACTCAACTTCCAGAGTTAAACCCGTGTGTGGATTCAGCAGTCTGCAAACACTTTCTCTGCAGAGTCCCAAAACAGGCGTTTTCAGCCCTTTACCAGCATATGGAAGAAACAGCAGTAAGCCCAGGGAAATATCTGCTTCTAAATCCAAAACGCAGCTATATAACAGAACGGTTGTCAATGTGTGCACTCAATTTCCAGAGTTAAACCCGTGTGTGGATTCAGCAGTCTGCAAACACTTTCTCTGCAGAGTCCCAAAACAGGCGTTTTCAGCCCATTACCGGCATATGGAAGAAACAGCAGTAAGCACAGGGAAATATCTGCTTCTAAATCCAAAACGCAGCTATCTAACAGAACGGTTGTCAATGTGTGCACTCAACTTCCAGAGTTAAACCTGTGTGTGGATTCAGCAGTCTGCAAACCCTTTCTGTGCAGAGTCCCAAAACAGGCGTTTTCAGCCCATTACCGGCATATGGAAGAAACAGCAGTAAGCACAGGGAAATATCTGCTTCTAAATCCAAAACGCAGCTATCTAACAGAACGGTTGTCAATGTGTGCACTCAACTTCCAGAGTTAAACCCGTGTGTGGATTCAGCAGTCTGTAAACCCTTTCTGTGCAGAGTCCCAAAACAGGCGTTTTCAGCCCATTACCGGCATATGGAAGAAACAGCAGTAAGCACAGGGAAATATCTGCTTCTAAATCCAAAACGCAGCTATCTAACAGAACGGTTGTCAATGTGTGCACTCAACTTCCAGAGTTAAACCCGTGTGTGGATTCAGCAGTCTGCAAACCCTTTCTGTGCAGAGTCCCAAAACAGGCGTTTTCAGCCCATTACCGGCATATGGAAGAAACAGCAGTAAGCACAGGGAAATATCTGCTTCTAAATCCAAAACGCAGCTATCTAACAGAACGGTTGTCAATGTGTGCACTCAACTTCCAGAGTTAAACCCGTGTGTGGATTCAGCAGTCCGCAAACACTTTCTCTGCAGAGTCCCAAAACAGGCGTTTTCAGCCCATTACCGGCATATGGAAGAAACAGCAGTAAGCACAGGGAAATATCTGCTTCTAAATCCAAAACGCAGCTATCTAACAGAACGGTTGTCAATGTGTGCACTCAACTTCCAGAGTTAAACCCGTGTGTCGATTCAGGAGTCTGCAAACACTTTCTCTGCAGAGTCCCAAAACAGGCGTTTTCAGCCCATTACCGGCATATGGAAGAAACAGCAGTAAGCACAGGGAAATATCTGCTTCTAAATCCAAAACGCAGCTATCTAACAGAACGGTTGTCAATGTGTGCACTCAACTTCCAGAGTTAAACCCGTGTGTGGATTCAGCAGTCTGCAAACCCTTTCTGTGCAGAGTCCCAAAACAGGCGTTTTCAGCCCATTACCGGCATATGGAAGAAACAGCAGTAAGCACAGGGAAATATCTGCTTCTAAATCCAAAACGCAGCTATCTAACAGAACGGTTGTCAATGTGTGCACTCAACTTCCAGAGTTAAACCCGTGTGTGGATTCAGCAGTCTGCAAACCCTTTCTGTGCAGAGTCCCAAAACAGGCGTTTTCAGCCCATTACCGGCATATGGAAGAAACAGCAGTAAGCACAGGGAAATATCTGCTTCTAAATCCAAAACGCAGCTATCTAACAGAACGGTTGTCAATGTGTGCACTCAACTTCCAGAGTTAAACCCGTGTGTGGATTCAGCAGTCTGCAAACACTTTCTCTGCAGAGTCCCAAAACAGGCGTTTTCAGCCCATTACCGGCATATGGAAGAAACAGCAGTAAGCACAGGGAAATATCTGCTTCTAAATCCAAAACGCAGCTATCTAACAGAACGGTTGTCAATGTGTGCACTCAACTTCCAGAGTTAAACCCGTGTGTGGATTCAGCAGTCTGCAAACACTTTCTCTGCAGAGTCCCAAAACAGGCGTTTTCAGCCCATTACCGGCATATGGAAGAAACAGCAGTAAGCACAGGGAAATATCTGCTTCTAAATCCAAAACGCAGCTATCTAACAGAACGGTTGTCAATGTGTGCACTCAACTTCCAGAGTTAAACCAGTGTGTGGATTCAGCAGTCTGCAAACACTTTCTCTGCAGAGTCCCAAAACAGGCGTTTTCAGCCCATTACCGGCATATGGAAGAAACAGCAGTAAGCACAGGGAAATATCTGCTTCTAAATCCAAAACGCAGCTATCTAACAGAACGGTTGTCAATGTGTGCACTCAACTTCCAGAGTTAAACCTGTGTGTGGATTCAGCAGTCTGCAAACCCTTTCTGTGCAGAGTCCCAAAACAGGCGTTTTCAGCCCATTACCGGCATAAGGAAGAAACAGCAGTAAGCACAGGGAAATATCTGCTTCTAAATCCAAAACGCAGCTATCTAACAGAACGGTTGTCAATGTGTGCACTCAACTTCCAGAGTTAAACCCGTGTGTGGATTCAGCAGTCTGCAAACACTTTCTCTGCAGAGTCCCAAAACAGGCGTTTTCAGCCCATTACCGGCATATGGAAGAAACAGCAGTAAGCACAGGGAAATATCTGCTTCTAAATCCAAAACGCAGCTATCTAACAGAACGGTTGTCAATGTGTGCACTCAACTTCCAGAGTTAAACCCGTGTGTGGATTCAGCAGTCTGCAAACACTTTCTCTGCAGAGTCCCAAAACAGGCGTTTTCAGCCCATTACCGGCATATGGAAGAAACAGCAGTAAGCACAGGGAAATATCTGCTTCTAAATCCAAAACGCAGCTATCTATGAGAACGGTTGTCAATGTGTGCACTCAACTTCCAGAGTTAAACCAGTGTGTGGATTCAGCAGTCTGCAAACCCTTTCTGTGCAGAGTCCCAAAACAGGCGTTTTCAGCCCATTACCGGCATATGGAAGAAACAGCAGTAAGCACAGGGAAATATCTGCTTCTAAATCCAAAACGCAGCTATCTAACAGAACGGTTGTCAATGTGTGCACTCAACTTCCAGAGTTAAACCCGTGTGTGGATTCAGCAGTCTGCAAACCCTTTCTCTGCAGAGTCCCAAAACAGGCGTTTTCAGCCCATTACCGGCATATGGAAGAAACAGCAGTAAGCACAGGGAAATATCTGCTTCTAAATCCAAAACGCAGCTATCTAACAGAACGGTTGTCAATGTGTGCACTCAACTTCCAGAGTTAAACCCGTGTGTGGATTCAGCAGTCTGCAAACCCTTTCTGTGCAGAGTCCCAAAACAGGCGTTTTCAGCCCATTACCGGCATATGGAAGAAACAGCAGTAAGCACAGGGAAATATCTGCTTCTAAATCCAAAACGCAGCTATCTAACAGAACGGTTGTCAATGTGTGCACTCAACTTCCAGAGTTAAACCCGTGTGTGGATTCAGCAGTCTGCAAACACTTTCTGTGCAGAGTCCCAAAACAGGCGTTTTCAGCCCATTACCGGCATATGGAAGAAACAGCAGTAAGCACAGGGAAATATCTGCTTCTAAATCCAAAACGCAGCTATCTAACAGAACGGTTGTCAATGTGTGCACTCAACTTCCAGAGTTAAACCCGTGTGTGGATTCAGCAGTCTGCAAACCCTTTCTCTGCAGAGTCCCAAAACAGGCGTTTTCAGCCCATTACCGGCATATGGAAGAAACAGCAGTAAGCACAGGGAAATATCTGCTTCTAAATCCAAAACGCAGCTATCTAACAGAACGGTTGTCAATGTGTGCACTCAACTTCCAGAGTTAAACCCGTGTGTGGATTCAGCAGTCTGCAAACCCTTTCTCTGCAGAGTCCCAAAACAGGCGTTTTCAGCCCGTTACCGGCATATGGAAGAAACAGCAGTAAGCACAGGGAAATATCTGCTTCTAAATCCAAAACGCAGCTATCTAACAGAACGGTTGTCAATGTGTGCACTCAACTTCCAGAGTTAAACCCGTGTGTGGATTCAGCAGTCTGCAAACCCTTTCTCTGCAGAGTCCCAAAACAGGCGTTTTCAGCCCATTACCGGCATATGGAAGAAACAGCAGTAAGCACAGGGAAATATCTGCTTCTAAATCCAAAACGCAGCTATCTAACAGAACGGTTGTCAATGTGTGCACTCAACTTCCAGAGTTAAACCCGTGTGTGGATTCAGCAGTCTGCAAACCCTTTCTCTGCAGAGTCCCAAAACAGGCGTTTTCAGCCCATTACCGGCATATGGAAGAAACAGCAGTAAGCACAGGGAAATATCTGCTTCTAAATCCAAAACGCAGCTATCTAACAGAACGGTTGTCAATGTGTGCACTCAACTTCCAGAGTTAAACCCGTGTGTGGATTCAGCAGTCTGCAAACCCTTTCTGTGCAGAGTCCCAAAACAGGCGTTTTCAGCCCATTACCGGCATATGGAAGAAACAGCAGTAAGCACAGGGAAATATCTGCTTCTAAATCCAAAACGCAGCTATCTAACAGAACGGTTGTCAATGTGTGCACTCAACTTCCAGAGTTAAACCCGTGTGTGGATTCAGCAGTCTGCAAACCCTTTCTCTGCAGAGTCCCAAAACAGGCGTTTTCAGCCCATTACCGGCATATGGAAGAAACAGCAGTAAGCACAGGGAAATATCTGCTTCTAAATCCAAAACGCAGCTATCTAACAGAACGGTTGTCAATGTGTGCACTCAACTTCCAGAGTTAAACCCGTGTGTGGATTCAGCAGTCTGCAAACCCTTTCTCTGCAGAGTCCCAAAACAGGCGTTTTCAGCCCATTACCGGCATATGGAAGAAACAGCAGTAAGCACAGGGAAATATCTGCTTCTAAATCCAAAACGCAGATATCTAACAGAACGGTTGTCAATGTGTGCACTCAACTTCCAGAGTTAAACACGTGTGTGGATTCAGCAGTCTGCAAACACTTTCTCTGCAGAGTCCCAAAACAGGCGTTTTCAGCCCATTACCGGCATATGGAAGAAACAGCAGTAAGCACAGGGAAATATCTGCTTCTAAATCCAAAACGCAGCTATCTAACAGAACGGTTGTCAATGTGTGCACTCAACTTCCAGAGTTAAACCCGTGTGTGGATTCAGCAGTCTGCAAACCCTTTCTGTGCAGAGTCCCAAAACAGGCGTTTTCAGCCCATTACCGGCATATGGAAGAAACAGCAGTAAGCACAGGGAAATATCTGCTTCTAAATCCAAAACGCAGCTATCTAACAGAACGGTTGTCAATGTGTGCACTCAACTTCCAGAGTTAAACCCGTGTGTGGATTCAGCAGTCTGCAAACACTTTCTCTGCAGAGTCCCAAAACAGGCGTTTTCAGCCCATTACCGGCATATGGAAGAAACAGCAGTAAGCACAGGGAAATATCTGCTTCTAAATCCAAAACGCAGCTATCTATGAGAACGGTTGTCAATGTGTGCACTCAACTTCCAGAGTTAAACCAGTGTGTGGATTCAGCAGTCTGCAAACCCTTTCTGTGCAGAGTCCCAAAACAGGCGTTTTCAGCCCATTACCGGCATATGGAAGAAACAGCAGTAAGCACAGGGAAATATCTGCTTCTAAATCCAAAACGCAGCTATCTAACAGAACGGTTGTCAATGTGTGCACTGAACTTCCAGAGTTAAACCCGTGTGTGGATTCAGCAGTCTGCAAACCCTTTCTCTGCAGAGTCCCAAAACAGGCGTTTTCAGCCCATTACCGGCATATGGAAGAAACAGCAGTAAGCACAGGGAAATATCTGCTTCTAAATCCAAAACGCAGCTATCTAACAGAACGGTTGTCAATGTGTGCACTCAACTTCCAGAGTTAAACCCGTGTGTGGATTCAGCAGTCTGCAAACCCTTTCTCTGCAGAGTCCCAAAACAGGCGTTTTCAGCCCATTACCGGCATATGGAAGAAACAGCAGTAAGCACAGGGAAATATCTCCTTCTAAATCCAAAACGCAGCTATCTAACAGAACGGTTGTCAATGTGTGCACTCAACTTCCAGAGTTAAACCCGTGTTTGGATTCAGCAGTCTGCAAACACTTTCTCTGCAGAGTCCCAAAACAGGCGTTTTCAGCCCATTACCGGCATATGGAAGAAACAGCAGTAAGCACAGGGAAATATCTGCTTCTAAATCCAAAACGCAGCTATCTAACAGAACGGTTGTCAATGTGTGCACTCAACTTCCAGAGTTAAACCCGTGTGTGGATTCAGCAGTCTGCAAACCCTTTCTCTGCAGAGTCCCAAAACAGGCGTTTTCAGCCCATTACCGGCATATGGAAGAAACAGCAGTAAGCACAGGGAAATATCTGCTTCTAAATCCAAAACGCAGCTATCTAACAGAACGGTTGTCAATGTGTGCACTCAACTTCCAGAGTTAAACCCGTGTGTGGATTCAGCAGTCTGCAAACACTTTCTCTGCAGAGTCCCAAAACAGGCGTTTTCAGCCCATTACCGGCATATGGAAGAAACAGCAGTAAGCACAGGGAAATATCTGCTTCTAAATCCAAAACGCAGCTATCTAACAGAACGGTTGTCAATGTGTGCACTCAACTTCCAGAGTTAAACCCGTGTGTGGATTCAGCAGTCTGCAAACACTTTCTGTGCAGAGTCCCAAAACAGGCGTTTTCAGCCCATTACCGGCATATGGAAGAAACAGCAGTAAGCACAGGGAAATATCTGCTTCTAAATCCAAAACGCAGCTATCTAACAGAACGGTTGTCAATGTGTGCACTCAACTTCCAGAGTTAAACCAGTGTGTGGATTCAGCAGTCTGCAAACACATTCTCTGCAGAGTCCCAAAACAGGCCTTTTCAGCCCATTACCGGCATATGGAAGAAACAGCAGTAAGCACAGGGAAATATCTGCTTCTAAATCCAAAACGCAGCTATCTAACAGAACGGTTGTCAATGTGTGCACTCAACTTCCAGAGTTAAACCCGTGTGTGGATTCAGCAGTCCGCAAACACTTTCTCTGCAGAGTCCCAAAACAGGCGTTTTCAGCCCATTACCGGCATATGGAAGAAATAGCAGTAAGCACAGGGAAATATCTGCTTCTAAATCCAAAACGCAGCTATCTAACAGAACGGTTGTCAATGTGTGCACTCAACTTCCAGAGTTAAACCCGTGTGTGGATTCAGCAGTCTGCAAACACTTTCTCTGCAGTGTCCCAAAACAGGCGTTTTCAGCCCATTACCGGCATATGCAAGAAACAGCAGTAAGCACAGGGAAATATCTGCTTCTAAATCCAATACGCAGCTATCTAACAGAACGGTTGTCAATGTGTGCACTCAACTTCCAGAGTTAAACCCGTGTGTGGATTCAGCAGTCTGCAAACCCTTTCTGTGCAGAGTCCCAAAACAGGCGTTTTCAGCCCATTACCGGCATATGGAAGAAACAGCAGTAAGCACAGGGAAATATCTGCTTCTAAATCCAAAACGCAGCTATCTAACAGAACGGTTGTCAATGTGTGCACTCAACTTCCAGAGTTAAACCCGTGTGTGGATTCAGCAGTCTGCAAACACTTTCTCTGCAGAGTCCCAAAACAGGCGTTTTCAGCCCTTTACCAGCATATGGAAGAAACAGCAGTAAGCCCAGGGAAATATCTGCTTCTAAATCCAAAACGCAGCTATCTAACAGAACGGTTGTCAATGTCTGCACTCAACTTCCAGAGTTAAACCCGTGTGTGGATTCAGCAGTCTGCAAACCCTTTCTGTGCAGAGTCCCAAAACAGGCGTTTTCAGCCCATTACCGGCATATGGAAGAAACAGCAGTAAGCACAGGGAAATATCTGCTTCTAAATCCAATACGCAGCTATCTAACAGAACGGTTGTCAATGTGTGCACTCAACTTCCAGAGTTAAACCCGTGTGTCGATTCAGCAGTCTGCAAACACTTTCTCTGCAGAGTCCCAAAACAGGCGTTTTCAGCCCATTACCGGCATATGGAAGAAACAGCAGTAAGCACAGGGAAATATCTGCTTCTAAATCCAAAACGCAGCTATCTAACAGAACGGTTGTCAATGTGTGCACTCAACTTCCAGAGTTAAACCCGTGTGTGGATTCAGCAGTCTGCAAACCCTTTCTCTGCAGAGTCCCAAAACAGGCGTTTTCAGCCCATTACCGGCATATGGAAGAAACAGCAGTAAGCACAGAGAAATATCTGCTTCTAAATCCAAAACGCAGCTATCTAACAGAACGGTTGTCAATGTGTGCACTCAACTTCCAGAGTTAAACCCGTGTGTGGATTCAGCAGTCTGCAAACCCTTTCTGTGCAGAGTCCCAAAACAAGCGATTTCAGCCCATTACCGGCATATGGAAGAAACAGCAGTAAGCACAGGGAAATATCTGCTTCTAAATCCAAAACGCAGCTATCTAACAGAACGGTTGTCAATGTGTGCACTCAACTTCCAGAGTTAAACCCGTGTGTGGATTCAGCAGTCTGCAAACACTTTCTCTGCAGAGTCCCAAAACAGGCGTTTTCAGCCCATTACCGGCATATGGAAGAAACAGCAGTAAGCACAGGGAAATATCTGCTTCTAAATCCAATACGCAGCTATCTAACAGAACGGTTGTCAATGTGTGCACTCAACTTCCAGAGTTAAACCCGTGTGTGGATTCAGCAGTCTGCAAACCCTTTCTGTGCAGAGTCCCAAAACAGGCGTTTTCAGCCCATTACCGGCATATGGAAGAAACAGCAGTAAGCACAGGGAAATATCTGCTTCTAAATCCAAAACGCAGCTATCTAACAGAACGGTTGTCAATGTGTGCACTCAACTTCCAGAGTTAAACCCGTGTGTGGATTCAGCAGTCTGCAAACCCTTTCTCTGCAGAGTCCCAAAACAGGCGTTTTCAGCCCATTACCGGCATATGGAAGAAACAGCAGTAAGCACAGGGAAATATCTGCTTCTAAATCCAAAACGCAGCTATCTAACAGAACGGTTGTCAATGTGTGCACTCAACTTCCAGAGTTAAACCCGTGTGTGGATTCAGCAGTCTGCAAACCCTTTCACTGCAGAGTCCCAAAACAGGCGTTTTCAGCCCATTACCGGCATATGGAAGAAACAGCAGTAAGCAGAGGGAAATATCTGCTTCTAAATCCAAAACGCAGCTATCTAACAGAACGGTTGTCAATGTGTGCACTCAACTTCCAGAGTTAAACCCGTGTGTGGATTCAGCAGTCTGCAAACCCTTTCACTGCAGAGTCCCAAAACAGGCGTTTTCAGCCCATTACCGGCATATGGAAGAAACAGCAGTAAGCACAGGGAAATATCTGCTTCTAAATCCAAAACGCAGCTATCTAACAGAACGGTTGTCAATGTGTGCACTCAACTTCCAGAGTTAAACCCGTGTGTGGATTCAGCAGTCTGCAAACACTTTCTCTGCAGAGTCCCAAAACAGGCGTTTTCAGCCCATTACCGGCATATGGAAGAAACAGCAGTAAGCACAGGGAAATATCTGCTTCTAAATCCAAAACGCAGCTATCTAACAGAACGGTTGTCAATGTGTGCACTCAACTTCCAGAGTTAAACCCGTGTGTGGATTCAGCAGTCTGCAAACCCTTTCTCTGCAGAGTCCCAAAACAGGCGTTTTCAGCCCATTACCGGCATATGGAAGAAACAGCAGTAAGCACAGGGAAATATCTGCTTCTAAATCCAAAACGCAGCTATCTAACAGAACGGTTGTCAATGTGTGCACTCAACTTCCAGAGTTAAACCCGTGTGTGGATTCAGCAGTCTGCAAACCCTTTCTCTGCAGAGTCCCAAAACAGGCGTTTTCAGCCCATTACCGGCATATGGAAGAAACAGCAGTAAGCACAGGGAAATATCTGCTTCTAAATCCAAAACGCAGCTATCTAACAGAACGGTTGTCAATGTGTGCACTCAACTTCCAGAGTTAAACCCGTGTGTGGATTCAGCAGTCTGCAAACCCTTTCTGTGCAGAGTCCCAAAACAGGCGTTTTCAGCCCATTACCGGCATATGGAAGAAACAGCAGTAAGCACAGGGAAATATCTGCTTCTAAATCCAAAACGCAGCTATCTAACAGAACGGTTGTCAATGTGTGCACTCAACTTCCAGAGTTAAACCCGTGTGTGGATTCAGCAGTCTGCAAACCCTTTCTCTGCAGAGTCCCAAAACAGGCGTTTTCAGCCCATTACCGGCATATGGAAGAAACAGCAGTAAGCACAGGGAAATATCTGCTTCTAAATCCAAAACGCAGCTATCTAACAGAACGGTTGTCAATGTGTGCACTCAACTTCCAGAGTTAAACCCGTGTGTGGATTCAGCAGTCTGCAAACACTTTCTGTGCAGAATCCCAAAACAGGCGTTTTCAGCCCATTACCGGCATATAGAAGAAACAGCAGTAAGCAGAGGGAAATATCTGCTTCTAAATCCAAAACGCAGCTATCTAACAGAACGGTTGTCAATGTGTGCACTCAAATTCCAGAGTTAAACCCGTGTGTGGATTCAGCAGTCTGCAAACCCTTTCACTGCAGAGTCCCAAAACAGGCGTTTTCAGCCCATTACCGGCATATGGAAGAAACAGCAGTAAGCACAGGGAAATATCTGCTTCTAAATCCAAAACGCAGCTATCTAACAGAACGGTTGTCAATGTGTGCACTCAACTTCCAGAGTTAAACCCGTGTGTGGATTCAGCAGTCTGCAAACACTTTCTCTGCAGAGTCCCAAAACAGGCGTTTTCAGCCCATTACCGGCATATGGAAGAAACAGCAGTAAGCACAGGGAAATATCTGCTTCTAAATCCAAAACGCAGCTATCTAACAGAACGGTTGTCAATGTGTGCACTCAACTTCCAGAATTAAACCCGTGTGTGGATTCAGCAGTCTGCAAACCCTTTCTCTGCAGAGTCCCAAAACAGGCGTTTTCAGCCCATTACCGGCATATGGAAGAAACAGCAGTAAGCACAGGGAAATATCTCCTTCTAAATCCAAAACGCAGCTATCTAACAGAACGGTTGTCAATGTGTGCACTCAACTTCCAGAGTTAAACCCGTGTGTGGATTCAGCAGTCTGCAAACACTTTCTCTGCAGAGTCCCAAAACAGGCGTTTTCAGCCCATTACCGGCATATGGAAGAAACAGCAGTAAGCACAGGGAAATATCTGCTTCTAAATCCAAAACGCAGCTATCTAACAGAACGGTTGTCAATGTGTGCACTCAACTTCCAGAGTTAAACCCGTGTGTGGATTCAGCAGTCTGCAAACCCTTTCTCTGCAGAGTCCCAAAACAGGCGTTTTCAGCCCATTACCGGCATATGGAAGAAACAGCAGTAAGCACAGGGAAATATCTGCTTCTAAATCCAAAACGCAGCTATCTAACAGAACGGTTGTCAATGTGTGCACTCAACTTCCAGAGTTAAACCCGTGTGTGGATTCAGCAGTCTGCAAACACTTTCTCTGCAGAGTCCCAAAACAGGCGTTTTCAGCCCATTACCGGCATATGGAAGAAACAGCAGTAAGCACAGGGAAATATCTGCTTCTAAATCCAAAAGGCAGCTATCTAACAGAACGGTTGTCAATGTGTGCACTCAACTTCCAGAGTTAAACCCGTGTGTGGATTCAGCAGTCTGCAAACACTTTCTGTGCAGAGTCCCAAAACAGGCGTTTTCAGCCCATTACCGGCATATGGAAGAAACAGCAGTAAGCACAGGGAAATATCTGCTTCTAAATCCAAAACGCAGCTATCTAACAGAACGGTTGTCAATATGTGCACTCAACTTCCAGAGTTAAACCAGTGTGTGGATTCAGCAGTCTGCAAACCCTTTCTGTGCAGAGTCCCAAAACAGGCGTTTTCAGCCCATTACCGGCATATGGAAGAAACAGCAGTAAGCACAGGGAAATATCTGCTTCTAAATCCAAAACGCAGCTATCTAACAGAACGGTTGTCAATGTGTGCACTCAACTTCCAGAGTTAAACCCGTGTGTGGATTCAGCAGTCTGCAAACACTTTCTCTGCAGAGTCCCAAAACAGGCGTTTTCAGCCCATTACCGGCATATGGAAGAAACAGCAGTAAGCACAGGGAAATATCTGCTTCTAAATCCAATACGCAGCTATCTAACAGAACGGTTGTCAATGTGTGCACTCAACTTCCAGAGTTAAACCCGTGTGTGGATTCAGCAGTCTGCAAACCCTTTCTGTGCAGAGTCCCAAAACAGGCGTTTTCAGCCCATTACCGGCATATGGAAGAAACAGCAGTAAGCACAGGGAAATATCTGCTTCTAAATCCAAAACGCAGCTATCTAACAGAACGGTTGTCAATGTGTGCACTCAACTTCCAGAGTTAAACCCGTGTGTGGATTCAGCAGTCTGCAAACCCTTTCTCTGCAGAGTCCCAAAACAGGCGTTTTCAGCCCATTACCGGCATATGGAAGAAACAGCAGTAAGCACAGGGAAATATCTGCTTCTAAATCCAAAACGCAGCTATCTAACAGAACGGTTGTCAATGTGTGCACTCAACTTCCAGAGTTAAACCCGTGTGTGGATTCAGCAGTCTGCAAACCCTTTCTGTGCAGAGTCCCAAAACAGGCGTTTTCAGCCCATTACCGGCATATAGAAGAAACAGCAGTAAGCAGAGGGAAATATCTGCTTCTAAATCCAAAACGCAGCTATCTAACAGAACGGTTGTCAATGTGTGCACTCAACTTCCAGAGTTGAACCTGTGTGTGGATTCAGCAGTCTGCAAACCCTTTCACTGCAGAGTCCCAAAACAGGCGTTTTCAGCCCATTACCGGCATATGGAAGAAACAGCAGTAAGCACAGGGAAATATCTGCTTCTAAATCCAAAACGCAGCTATCTAACAGAACGGTTGTCAATGTGTGCACTCAACTTCCAGAGTTAAACCCTTGTGTGGATTCAGCAGTCTGCAAACCCTTTCTGTGCAGAGTCCCAAAACAGGCGTTTTCAGCCCATTACCGGCATATGGAAGAAACAGCAGTAAGCACAGGGAAATATCTGCTTCTAAATCCAAAACGCAGCTATCTAACAGAACGGTTGTCAATGTGTGCACTCAACTTCCAGAGTTAAACCCGTGTGTGGATTCAGCAGTCTGCAAACACTTTCTCTGCAGAGTCCCAAAACAGGCGTTTTCAGCCCTTTACCAGCATATGGAAGAAACAGCAGTAAGCACAGGGAAATATCTGCTTCTAAATCCAAAACGCAGCTATCTAACAGAACGGTTGTCAATGTGTGCACTCAACTTCCAGAGTTAAACCCGTGTGTGGATTCAGCAGTCTGCAAACACTTTCTCTGCAGAGTCCCAAAACAGGCGTTTTCAGCCCATTACCGGCATATGGAAGAAACAGCAGTAAGCACAGGGAAATATCTGCTTCTAAATCCAAAACGCAGCTATCTAACAGAACGGTTGTCAATGTGTGCACTCAACTTCCAGAGTTAAACCCGTGTGTGGATTCAGCAGTCTGCAAACACTTTCTCTGCAGAGTCCCAAAACAGGCATTTTCAGCCCATTACCGGCATATGGAAGAAACAGCAGTAAGCACAGGGAAATATCTGCTTCTAAATCCATAACGCAGCTATCTAACAGAACGATTGTCAATGTGTGCACTCAACTTCCAGAGTTAAACCAGTGTGTGGATTCAGCAGTCTGCAAACACTTTCTCTGCAGAGTCCCAAAACAGGCGTTTTCAGCCCATTACCGGCATATGGAAGAAACAGCAGTAAGCACAGGGAAATATCTGCTTCTAAATCCAAAACGCAGCTATCTAACAGAACGGTTGTCAATGTGTGCACTCAACTTCCAGAGTTAAACCTGTGTGTGGATTCAGCAGTCTGCAAACCCTTTCTGTGCAGAGTCCCAAAACAGGCGTTTTCAGCCCATTACCGGCATATGGAAGAAACAGCAGTAAGCACAGGGAAATATCTGCTTCTAAATCCAAAACGCAGCTATCTAACAGAACGGTTGTCAATGTGTGCACTCAACTTCCAGAGTTAAACCCGTGTGTGGATTCAGCAGTCTGCAAACACTTTCTCTGCAGAGTCCCAAAACAGGCGTTTTCAGCCCATTACCGGCATATGGAAGAAACAGCAGTAAGCAGAGGGAAATATCTGCTTCTAAATCCAAAACGCAGCTATCTAACAGAACGGTTGTCAATGTGTGCACTCAACTTCCAGAGTTAAACCCGTGTGTGGATTCAGCAGTCTGCAAACCCTTTCTCTGCAGAGTCCCAAAACAGGCGTTTTCAGCCCATTACCGGCATATGGAAGAAACAGCAGTAAGCACAGGGAAATATCTGCTTCTAAATCCAAAACGCAGATATCTAACAGAACGGTTGTCAGTGTGTGCACTCAACCTCCAGAGTTAAACACGTGTGTGGATTCAGCAGTCTGCAAACACTTTCTCTGCAGAGTCCCAAAACAGGCGTTTTCAGCCCATTACCGGCATATGGAAGAAACAGCAGTAAGCACAGGGAAATATCTGCTTCTAAATCCAAAACGCAGCTATCTAACAGAACGGTTGTCAATGTGTGCACTCAACTTCCAGAGTTAAACCCGTGTGTGGATTCAGCAGTCTGCAAACCCTTTCTGTGCAGAGTCCCAAAACAGGCGTTTTCAGCCCATTACCGGCATATGGAAGAAACAGCAGTAAGCACAGGGAAATATCTGCTTCTAAATCCAAAACGCAGCTATCTAACAGAACGGTTGTCAATGTGTGCACTCAACTTCCAGAGTTAAACCCGTGTGTGGATTCAGCAGTCTGCAAACACTTTCTCTGCAGAGTCCCAAAACAGGCGTTTTCAGCCCATTACCGGCATATGGAAGAAACAGCAGTAAGCACAGGGAAATATCTGCTTCTAAATCCAAAACGCAGCTATCTATGAGAACGGTTGTCAATGTGTGCACTCAACTTCCAGAGTTAAACCAGTGTGTGGATTCAGCAGTCTGCAAACCCTTTCTGTGCAGAGTCCCAAAACAGGCGTTTTCAGCCCATTACCGGCATATGGAAGAAACAGCAGTAAGCACAGGGAAATATCTGCTTCTAAATCCAAAACGCAGCTATCTAACAGAACGGTTGTCAATGTGTGCACTCAACTTCCAGAGTTAAACCCGTGTGTGGATTCAGCAGTCTGCAAACCCTTTCTGTGCAGAGTCCCAAAACAGGCGTTTTCAGCCCATTACCGGCATATGGAAGAAACAGCAGTAAGCACAGGGAAATATCTGCTTCTAAATCCAAAACGCAGCTATCTAACAGAACGGTTGTCAATGTGTGCACTCAACTTCCAGAGTTAAACCCGTGTGTGGATTCAGCAGTCTGCAAACCCTTTCTCTGCAGAGTCCCAAAACAGGCGTTTTCAGCCCATTACCGGCATATGGAAGAAACAGCAGTAAGCACAGGGAAATATCTCCTTCTAAATCCAAAACGCAGCTATCTAACAGAACGGTTGTCAATGTGTGCACTCAACTTCCAGAGTTAAACCCGTGTGTGGATTCAGCAGTCTGCAAACACTTTCTCTGCAGAGTCCCAAAACAGGCGTTTTCAGCCCATTACCGGCATATGGAAGAAACAGCAGTAAGCACAGGGAAATATCTGCTTCTAAATCCAAAACGCAGCTATCTAACAGAACGGTTGTCAATGTGTGCACTCAACTTCCAGAGTTAAACCCGTGTGTGGATTCAGCAGTCTGCAAACCCTTTCTCTGCAGAGTCCCAAAACAGGCGTTTTCAGCCCATTACCGGCATATGGAAGAAACAGCAGTAAGCACAGGGAAATATCTGCTTCTAAATCCAAAACGCAGCTATCTAACAGAACGGTTGTCAATGTGTGCACTCAACTTCCAGAGTTAAACCCGTGTGTGGATTCAGCAGTCTGCAAACACTTTCTCTGCAGAGTCCCAAAACAGGCGTTTTCAGCCCATTACCGGCATATGGAAGAAACAGCAGTAAGCACAGGGAAATATCTGCTTCTAAATCCAAAACGCAGCTATCTAACAGAACGGTTGTCAATGTGTGCACTCAACTTCCAGAGTTAAACCCGTGTGTGGATTCAGCAGTCTGCAAACACTTTCTGTGCAGAGTCCCAAAACAGGCGTTTTCAGCCCATTACCGGCATATGGAAGAAACAGCAGTAAGCACAGGGAAATATCTGCTTCTAAATCCAAAACGCAGCTATCTAACAGAACGGTTGTCAATGTGTGCACTCAACTTCCAGAGTTAAACCAGTGTGTGGATTCAGCAGTCTGCAAACACATTCTCTGCAGAGTCCCAAAACAGGCCTTTTCAGCCCATTACCGGCATATGGAAGAAACAGCAGTAAGCACAGGGAAATATCTGCTTCTAAATCCAAAACTCAGCTATCTAACAGAACGGTTGTCAATGTGTGCACTCAACTTCCAGAGTTAAACCCGTGTGTGGATTCAGCAGTCCGCAAACACTTTCTCTGCAGAGTCCCAAAACAGGCGTTTTCAGCCCATTACCGGCATATGGAAGAAATAGCAGTAAGCACAGGGAAATATCTGCTTCTAAATCCAAAACGCAGCTATCTAACAGAACGGTTGTCAATGTGTGCACTCAACTTCCAGAGTTAAACCCGTGTGTGGATTCAGCAGTCTGCAAACACTTTCTCTGCAGTGTCCCAAAACAGGCGTTTTCAGCCCATTACCGGCATATGGAAGAAACAGCAGTAAGCACAGGGAAATATCTGCTTCTAAATCCAATACGCAGCTATCTAACAGAACGGTTGTCAATGTGTGCACTCAACTTCCAGAGTTAAACCCGTGTGTGGATTCAGCAGTCTGCAAACCCTTTCTGTGCAGAGTCCCAAAACAGGCGTTTTCAGCCCATTACCGGCATATGGAAGAAACAGCAGTAAGCACAGGGAAATATCTGCTTCTAAATCCAAAACGCAGCTATCTAACAGAACGGTTGTCAATGTGTGCACTCAACTTCCAGAGTTAAACCCGTGTGTGGATTCAGCAGTCTGCAAACACTTTCTCTGCAGAGTCCCAAAACAGGCGTTTTCAGCCCTTTACCAGCATATGGAAGAAACAGCAGTAAGCCCAGGGAAATATCTGCTTCTAAATCCAAAACGCAGCTATCTAACAGAACGGTTGTCAATGTCTGCACTCAACTTCGAGAGTTAAACCCGTGTGTGGATTCAGCAGTCTGCAAACACTTTCTCTGCAGAGTCCCAAAACAGGCGTTTTCAGCCCATTACCGGCATATGGAAGAAACAGCAGTAAGCACAGGGAAATATCTGCTTCTAAATCCAATACGCAGCTATCTAACAGAACGGTTGTCAATGTGTGCACTCAACTTCCAGAGTTAAACCCGTGTGTGGATTCAGCAGTCTGCAAACCCTTTCTGTGCAGAGTCCCAAAACAGGCGTTTTCAGCCCATTACCGGCATATGGAAGAAACAGCAGTAAGCACAGGGAAATATCTGCTTCTAAATCCAAAACGCAGCTATCTAACAGAACGGTTGTCAATGTGTGCACTCAACTTCCAGAGTTAAACCCGTGTGTGGATTCAGCAGTCTGCAAACCCTTTCTCTGCAGAGTCCCAAAACAGGCGTTTTCAGCCCATTACCGGCATATGGAAGAAACAGCAGTAAGCACAGAGAAATATCTGCTTCTAAATCCAAAACGCAGCTATCTAACAGAACGGTTGTCAATGTGTGCACTCAACTTCCAGAGTTAAACCCGTGTGTGGATTCAGCAGTCTGCAAACCCTTTCTGTGCAGAGTCCCAAAACAGGCGTTTTCAGCCCATTACCGGCATATGGAAGAAACAGCAGTAAGCACAGGGAAATATCTGCTTCTAAATCCAAAACGCAGCTATCTAACAGAACGGTTGTCAATGTGTGCACTCAACTTCCAGAGTTAAACCCGTGTGTGGATTCAGCAGTCTGCAAACACTTTCTCTGCAGAGTCCCAAAACAGGCGTTTTCAGCCCATTACCGGCATATGGAAGAAACAGCAGTAAGCACAGGGAAATATCTGCTTCTAAATCCAATACGCAGCTATCTAACAGAACGGTTGTCAATGTGTGCACTCAACTTCCAGAGTTAAACCCGTGTGTGGATTCAGCAGTCTGCAAACCCTTTCTGTGCAGAGTCCCAAAACAGGCGTTTTCAGCCCATTACCGGCATATGGAAGAAACAGCAGTAAGCACAGGGAAATATCTGCTTCTAAATCCAAAACGCAGCTATCTAACAGAACGGTTGTCAATGTGTGCACTCAACTTCCAGAGTTAAACCCGTGTGTGGATTCAGCAGTCTGCAAACCCTTTCTCTGCAGAGTCCCAAAACAGGCGTTTTCAGCCCATTACCGGCATATGGAAGAAACAGCAGTAAGCACAGGGAAATATCTGCTTCTAAATCCAAAACGCAGCTATCTAACAGAACGGTTGTCAATGTGTGCACTCAACTTCCAGAGTTAAACCCGTGTGTGGATTCAGCAGTCTGCAAACCCTTTCTGTGCAGAGTCCCAAAACAGGCGTTTTCAGCCCATTACCGGCATATAGAAGAAACAGCAGTAAGCAGAGGGAAATATCTGCTTCTAAATCCAAAACGCAGCTATCTAACAGAACGGTTGTCAATGTGTGCACTCAACTTCCAGAGTTAAACCCGTGTGTGGATTCAGCAGTCTGCAAACCCTTTCACTGCAGAGTCCCAAAACAGGCGTTTTCAGCCCATTACCGGCATATGGAAGAAACAGCAGTAAGCACAGGGAAATATCTGCTTCTAAATCCAAAACGCAGCTATCTAACAGAACGGTTGTCAATGTGTGCACTCAACTTCCAGAGTTAAACCCGTGTGTGGATTCAGCAGTCTGCAAACACTTTCTCTGCAGAGTCCCAAAACAGGCGTTTTCAGCCCATTACCGGCATATGGAAGAAACAGCAGTAAGCACAGGGAAATATCTGCTTCTAAATCCAAAACGCAGCTATCTAACAGAACGGTTGTCAATGTGTGCACTCAACTTCCAGAGTTAAACCCGTGTGTGGATTCAGCAGTCTGCAAACCCTTTCTCTGCAGAGTCCCAAAACAGGCGTTTTCAGCCCATTACCGGCATATGGAAGAAACAGCAGTAAGCACAGGGAAATATCTCCTTCTAAATCCAAAACGCAGCTATCTAACAGAACGGTTGTCAATGTGTGCACTCAACTTCCAGAGTTAAACCCGTGTGTGGATTCAGCAGTCTGCAAACACTTTCTCTGCAGAGTCCCAAAACAGGCGTTTTCAGCCCATTACCGGCATATGGAAGAAACAGCAGTAAGCACAGGGAAATATCTGCTTCTAAATCCAAAACGCAGCTATCTAACAGAACGGTTGTCAATGTGTGCACTCAACTTCCAGAGTTAAACCCGTGTGTGGATTCAGCAGTCTGCAAACCCTTTCTGTGCAGAGTCCCAAAACAGGCGTTTTCAGCCCATTACCGGCATATGGAAGAAACAGCAGTAAGCACAGGGAAATATCTGCTTCTAAATCCAAAACGCAGCTATCTAACAGAACGGTTGTCAATGTGTGCACTCAACTTCCAGAGTTAAACCCGTGTGTGGATTCAGCAGTCTGCAAACCCTTTCTCTGCAGAGTCCCAAAACAGGCGTTTTCAGCCCATTACCGGCATATGGAAGAAACAGCAGTAAGCACAGGGAAATATCTGCTTCTAAATCCAAAACGCAGCTATCTAACAGAACGGTTGTCAATGTGTGCACTCAACTTCCAGAGTTAAACCCGTGTGTGGATTCAGCAGTCTGCAAACACTTTCTGTGCAGAATCCCAAAACAGGCGTTTTCAGCCCATTACCGGCATATAGAAGAAACAGCAGTAAGCAGAGGGAAATATCTGCTTCTAAATCCAAAACGCAGCTATCTAACAGAACGGTTGTCAATGTGTGCACTCAAATTCCAGAGTTAAACCCGTGTGTGGATTCAGCAGTCTGCAAACCCTTTCACTGCAGAGTCCCAAAACAGGCGTTTTCAGCCCATTACCGGCATATGGAAGAAACAGCAGTAAGCACAGGGAAATATCTGCTTCTAAATCCAAAACGCAGCTATCTAACAGAACGGTTGTCAATGTGTGCACTCAACTTCCAGAGTTAAACCCGTGTGTGGATTCAGCAGTCTGCAAACACTTTCTCTGCAGAGTCCCAAAACAGGCGTTTTCAGCCCATTACCGGCATATGGAAGAAACAGCAGTAAGCACAGGGAAATATCTGCTTCTAAATCCAAAACGCAGCTATCTAACAGAACGGTTGTCAATGTGTGCACTCAACTTCCAGAATTAAACCCGTGTGTGGATTCAGCAGTCTGCAAACCCTTTCTCTGCAGAGTCCCAAAACAGGCGTTTTCAGCCCATTACCGGCATATGGAAGAAACAGCAGTAAGCACAGGGAAATATCTCCTTCTAAATCCAAAACGCAGCTATCTAACAGAACGGTTGTCAATGTGTGCACTCAACTTCCAGAGTTAAACCCGTGTGTGGATTCAGCAGTCTGCAAACACTTTCTCTGCAGAGTCCCAAAACAGGCGTTTTCAGCCCATTACCGGCATATGGAAGAAACAGCAGTAAGCACAGGGAAATATCTGCTTCTAAATCCAAAACGCAGCTATCTAACAGAACGGTTGTCAATGTGTGCACTCAACTTCCAGAGTTAAACCCGTGTGTGGATTCAGCAGTCTGCAAACCCTTTCTCTGCAGAGTCCCAAAACAGGCGTTTTCAGCCCATTACCGGCATATGGAAGAAACAGCAGTAAGCACAGGGAAATATCTGCTTCTAAATCCAAAACGCAGCTATCTAACAGAACGGTTGTCAATGTGTGCACTCAACTTCCAGAGTTAAACCCGTGTGTGGATTCAGCAGTCTGCAAACACTTTCTCTGCAGAGTCCCAAAACAGGCGTTTTCAGCCCATTACCGGCATATGGAAGAAACAGCAGTAAGCACAGGGAAATATCTGCTTCTAAATCCAAAACGCAGCTATCTAACAGAACGGTTGTCAATGTGTGCACTCAACTTCCAGAGTTAAACCCGTGTGTGGATTCAGCAGTCTGCAAACACTTTCTGTGCAGAGTCCCAAAACAGGCGTTTTCAGCCCATTACCGGCATATGGAAGAAACAGCAGTAAGCACAGGGAAATATCTGCTTCTAAATCCAAAACGCAGCTATCTAACAGAACGGTTGTCAATGTGTGCACTCAACTTCCAGAGTTAAACCCGTGTGTGGATTCAGCAGTCTGCAAACCCTTTCTGTGCAGAGTCCCAAAACAGGCGTTTTCAGCCCATTACCGGCATATGGAAGAAACAGCAGTAAGCACAGGGAAATATCTGCTTCTAAATCCAAAACGCAGCTATCTAACAGAACGGTTGTCAATGTGTGCACTCAACTTCCAGAGTTAAACCCGTGTGTGGATTCAGCAGTCTGCAAACACTTTCTCTGCAGAGTCCCAAAACAGGCGTTTTCAGCCCATTACCGGCATATGGAAGAAACAGCAGTAAGCACAGGGAAATATCTGCTTCTAAATCCAATACGCAGCTATCTAACAGAACGGTTGTCAATGTGTGCACTCAACTTCCAGAGTTAAACCCGTGTGTGGATTCAGCAGTCTGCAAACCCTTTCTGTGCAGAGTCCCAAAACAGGCGTTTTCAGCCCATTACCGGCATATGGAAGAAACAGCAGTAAGCACAGGGAAATATCTGCTTCTAAATCCAAAACGCAGCTATCTAACAGAACGGTTGTCAATGTGTGCACTCAACTTCCAGAGTTAAACCCGTGTGTGGATTCAGCAGTCTGCAAACCCTTTCTCTGCAGAGTCCCAAAACAGGCGTTTTCAGCCCATTACCGGCATATGGAAGAAACAGCAGTAAGCACAGGGAAATATCTGCTTCTAAATCCAAAACGCAGCTATCTAACAGAACGGTTGTCAATGTGTGCACTCAACTTCCAGAGTTAAACCCGTGTGTGGATTCAGCAGTCTGCAAACCCTTTCTGTGCAGAGTCCCAAAACAGGCGTTTTCAGCCCATTACCGGCATATAGAAGAAACAGCAGTAAGCAGAGGGAAATATCTGCTTCTAAATCCAAAACGCAGCTATCTAACAGAACGGTTGTCAATGTGTGCACTCAACTTCCAGAGTTAAACCCGTGTGTGGATTCAGCAGTCTGCAAACCCTTTCACTGCAGAGTCCCAAAACAGGCGTTTTCAGCCCATTACCGGCATATGGAAGAAACAGCAGTAAGCACAGGGAAATATCTGCTTCTAAATCCAAAACGCAGCTATCTAACAGAACGGTTGTCAATGTGTGCACTCAACTTCCAGAGTTAAACCCGTGTGTGGATTCAGCAGTCTGCAAACACTTTCTCTGCAGAGTCCCAAAACAGGCGTTTTCAGCCCATTACCGGCATATGGAAGAAACAGCAGTAAGCACAAGGAAATATCTGCTTCTAAATCCAAAACGCAGCTATCTAACAGAACGGTTGTCAATGTGTGCACTCAACTTCCAGAGTTAAACCCGTGTGTGGATTCAGCAGTCTGCAAACCCTTTCTCTGCAGAGTCCCAAAACAGGCGTTTTCAGCCCATTACCGGCATATGGAAGAAACAGCAGTAAGCACAGGGAAATATCTCCTTCTAAATCCAAAACGCAGCTATCTAACAGAACGGTTGTCAATGTGTGCACTCAACTTCCAGAGTTAAACCCGTGTGTGGATTCAGCAGTCTGCAAACACTTTCTCTGCAGAGTCCCAACACAGGCGTTTTCAGCCCATTACCGGCATATGGAAGAAACAGCAGTAAGCACAGGGAAATATCTGCTTCTAAATCCAAAACGCAGCTATCTAACAGAACGGTTGTCAATGTGTGCACTCAACTTCCAGAGTTAAACCCGTGTGTGGATTCAGCAGTCTGCAAACCCTTTCTGTGCAGAGTCCCAAAACAGGCGTTTTCAGCCCATTACCGGCATATGTAAGAAACAGCAGTAAGCACAGGGAAATATCTGCTTCTAAATCCAAAACGCAGCTATCTAACAGAACGGTTGTCAATGTGTGCACTCAACTTCCAGAGTTAAACCCGTGTGTGGATTCAGCAGTCTGCAAACCCTTTCTCTGCAGAGTCCCAAAACAGGCGTTTTCAGCCCATTACCGGCATATGGAAGAAACAGCAGTAAGCACAGGGAAATATCTGCTTCTAAATCCAAAACGCAGCTATCTAACAGAACGGTTGTCAATGTGTGCACTCAACTTCCAGAGTTAAACCCGTGTGTGGATTCAGCAGTCTGCAAACACTTTCTGTGCAGAATCCCAAAACAGGCGTTTTCAGCCCATTACCGGCATATAGAAGAAACAGCAGTAAGCAGAGGGAAATATCTGCTTCTAAATCCAAAACGCAGCTATCTAACAGAACGGTTGTCAATGTGTGCACTCAACTTCCAGAGTTAAACCCGTGTGTGGATTCAGCAGTCTGCAAACCCTTTCACTGCAGAGTCCCAAAACAGGCGTTTTCAGCCCATTACCGGCATATGGAAGAAACAGCAGTAAGCACAGGGAAATATCTGCTTCTAAATCCAAAACGCAGCTATCTAACAGAACGGTTGTCAATGTGTGCACTCAACTTCCAGAGTTAAACCCGTGTGTGGATTCAGCAGTCTGCAAACACTTTCTCTGCAGAGTCCCAAAACAGGCGTTTTCAGCCCATTACCGGCATATGGAAGAAACAGCAGTAAGCACAGGGAAATATCTGCTTCTAAATCCAAAACGCAGCTATCTAACAGAACGGTTGTCAATGTGTGCACTCAACTTCCAGAATTAAACCCGTGTGTGGATTCAGCAGTCTGCAAACCCTTTCTCTGCAGAGTCCCAAAACAGGCGTTTTCAGCCCATTACCGGCATATGGAAGAAACAGCAGTAAGCACAGGGAAATATCTCCTTCTAAATCCAAAACGCAGCTATCTAACAGAACGGTTGTCAATGTGTGCACTCAACTTCCAGAGTTAAACCCGTGTGTGGATTCAGCAGTCTGCAAACACTTTCTCTGCAGAGTCCCAAAACAGGCGTTTTCAGCCCATTACCGGCATATGGAAGAAACAGCAGTAAGCACAGGGAAATATCTGCTTCTAAATCCAAAACGCAGCTATCTAACAGAACGGTTGTCAATGTGTTCACTCAACTTCCAGAGTTAAACCCGTGTGTGGATTCAGCAGTCTGCAAACCCTTTCTCTGCAGAGTCCCAAAACAGGCGTTTTCAGCCCATTACCGGCATATGGAAGAAACAGCAGTAAGCACAGGGAAATATCTGCTTCTAAATCCAAAACGCAGCTATCTAACAGAACGGTTGTCAATGTGTGCACTCAACTTCCAGAGTTAAACCCGTGTGTGGATTCAGCAGTCTGCAAACACTTTCTCTGCAGAGTCCCAAAACAGGCGTTTTCAGCCCATTACCGGCATATGGAAGAAACAGCAGTAAGCACAGGGAAATATCTGCTTCTAAATCCAAAACGCAGCTATCTAACAGAACGGTTGTCAATGTGTGCACTCAACTTCCAGAGTTAAACCCGTGTGTGGATTCAGCAGTCTGCAAACACTTTCTGTGCAGAGTCCCAAAACAGGCGTTTTCAGCCCATTACCGGCATATGGAAGAAACAGCAGTAAGCACAGGGAAATATCTGCTTCTAAATCCAAAACGCAGCTATCTAACAGAACGGTTGTCAATGTGTGCACTCAACTTCCAGAGTTAAACCAGTGTGTGGATTCAGCAGTCTGCAAACACATTCTCTGCAGAGTCCCAAAACAGGCGTTTTCAGCCCATTACCGGCATATGGAAGAAACAGCAGTAAGCACAGGGAAATATCTGCTTCTAAATCCAAAACGCAGCTATCTAACAGAAGGGTTGTCAATGTGTGCACTCAACTTCCAGAGTTAAACCCGTGTGTGGATTCAGCAGTCCGCAAACACTTTCTCTGCAGAGTCCCAAAACAGGCGTTTTCAGCCCATTACCGGCATATGGAAGAAATAGCAGTAAGCACAGGGAAATATCTGCTTCTAAATCCAAAACGCAGCTATCTAACAGAACGGTTGTCAATGTGTGCACTCAACTTCCAGAGTTAAACCCGTGTGTCGATTCAGCAGTCTGCAAACACTTTCTCTGCAGTGTCCCAAAACAGGCGTTTTCAGCCCATTACCGGCATATGGAAGAAACAGCAGTAAGCACAGGGAAATATCTGCTTCTAAATCCAATACGCAGCTATCTAACAGAACGGTTGTCAATGTGTGCACTCAACTTCCAGAGTTAAACCCGTGTGTGGATTCAGCAGTCTGCAAACCCTTTCTGTGCAGAGTCCCAAAACAGGCGTTTTCAGCCCATTACCGGCATATGGAAGAAACAGCAGTAAGCACAGGGAAATATCTGCTTCTAAATCCAAAACGCAGCTATCTAACAGAACGGTTGTCAATGTGTGCACTCAACTTCCAGAGTTAAACCCGTGTGTGGATTCAGCAGTCTGCAAACACTTTCTCTGCAGAGTCCCAAAACAGGCGTTTTCAGCCCTTTACCAGCATATGGAAGAAACAGCAGTAAGCCCAGGGAAATATCTGCTTCTAAATCCAAAACGCAGCTATCTAACAGAACGGTTGTCAATGTCTGCACTCAACTTCCAGAGTTAAACCCGTGTGTGGATTCAGCAGTCTGCAAACACTTTCTCTGCAGAGTCCCAAAACAGGCGTTTTCAGCCCATTACCGGCATATGGAAGAAACAGCAGTAAGCACAGGGAAATATCTGCTTCTAAATCCAATACGCAGCTATCTAACAGAACGGTTGTCAATGTGTGCACTCAACTTCCAGAGTTAAACCCGTGTGTGGATTCAGCAGTCTGCAAACACTTTCTCTGCAGAGTCCCAAAACAGGCGTTTTCAGCCCATTACCGGCATATGGAAGAAACAGCAGTAAGCACAGGGAAATATCTGCTTCTAAATCCAAAACGCAGCTATCTAACAGAACGGTTGTCAATGTGTGCACTCAACTTCCAGAGTTAAACCCGTGTGTGGATTCAGCAGTCTGCAAACCCTTTCTCTGCAGAGTCCCAAAACAGGCGTTTTCAGCCCATTACCGGCATATGGAAGAAACAGCAGTAAGCACAGAGAAATATCTGCTTCTAAATCCAAAACGCAGCTATCTAACAGAACGGTTGTCAATGTGTCCACTCAACTTCCAGAGTTAAACCCGTGTGTGGATTCAGCAGTCTGCAAACCCTTTCTGTGCAGAGTCCCAAAACAGGCGTTTTCAGCCCATTACCGGCATATGGAAGAAACAGCAGTAAGCACAGGGAAATATCTGCTTCTAAATCCAAAACGCAGCTATCTAACAGAACGGTTGTCAATGTGTGCACTCAACTTCCAGAGTTAAACCCGTGTGTGGATTCAGCAGTCTGCAAACACTTTCTCTGCAGAGTCCCAAAACAGGCGTTTTCAGCCCATTACCGGCATATGGAAGAAACAGCAGTAAGCACAGGGAAATATCTGCTTCTAAATCCAATACGCAGCTATCTAACAGAACGGTTGTCAATGTGTGCACTCAACTTCCAGAGTTAAACCCGTGTGTGGATTCAGCAGTCTGCAAACCCTTTCTGTGCAGAGTCCCAAAACAGGCGTTTTCAGCCCATTACCGGCATATGGAAGAAACAGCAGTAAGCACAGGGAAATATCTGCTTCTAAATCCAAAACGCAGCTATCTAACAGAACGGTTGTCAATGTGTGCACTCAACTTCCAGAGTTAAACCCGTGTGTGGATTCAGCAGTCTGCAAACCCTTTCTCTGCAGAGTCCCAAAACAGGCGTTTTCAGCCCATTACCGGCATATGGAAGAAACAGCAGTAAGCACAGGGAAATATCTGCTTCTAAATCCAAAACGCAGCTATCTAACAGAACGGTTGTCAATGTGTGCACTCAACTTCCAGAGTTAAACCCGTGTGTGGATTCAGCAGTCTGCAAACCCTTTCACTGCAGAGTCCCAAAACAGGCGTTTTCAGCCCATTACCGGCATATGGAAGAAACAGCAGTAAGCACAGGGAAATATCTGCTTCTAAATCCAAAACGCAGCTATCTAACAGAACGGTTGTCAATGTGTGCACTCAACTTCCAGAGTTAAACCCGTGTGTGGATTCAGCAGTCTGCAAACACTTTCTCTGCAGAGTCCCAAAACAGGCGTTTTCAGCCCATTACCGGCATATGGAAGAAACAGCAGTAAGCACAGGGAAATATCTGCTTCTAAATCCAAAACGCAGCTATCTAACAGAACGGTTGTCAATGTGTGCACTCAACTTCCAGAGTTAAACCCGTGTGTGGATTCAGCAGTCTGCAAACCCTTTCTCTGCAGAGTCCCAAAACAGGCGTTTTCAGCCCATTACCGGCATATGGAAGAAACAGCAGTAAGCACAGGGAAATATCTCCTTCTAAATCCAAAACGCAGCTATCTAACAGAACGGTTGTCAATGTGTGCACTCAACTTCCAGAGTTAAACCCGTGTGTGGATTCAGCAGTCTGCAAACACTTTCTCTGCAGAGTCCCAAAACAGGCGTTTTCAGCCCATTACCGGCATATGGAAGAAACAGCAGTAAGCACAGGGAAATATCTGCTTCTAAATCCAAAACGCAGCTATCTAACAGAACGGTTGTCAATGTGTGCACTCAACTTCCAGAGTTAAACCCGTGTGTGGATTCAGCAGTCTGCAAACCCTTTCTCTGCAGAGTCCCAAAACAGGCGTTTTCAGCCCATTACCGGCATATGGAAGAAACAGCAGTAAGCACAGGGAAATATCTGCTTCTAAATCCAAAACGCAGCTATCTAACAGAACGGTTGTCAATGTGTGCACTCAACTTCCAGAGTTAAACCCGTGTGTGGATTCAGCAGTCTGCAAACCCTTTCTCTGCAGAGTCCCAAAACAGGCGTTTTCAGCCCATTACCGGCATATGGAAGAAACAGCAGTAAGCACAGGGAAATATCTGCTTCTAAATCCAAAACGCAGCTATCTAACAGAACGGTTGTCAATGTGTGCACTCAACTTCCAGAGTTAAACCCGTGTGTGGATTCAGCAGTCTGCAAACACTTTCTGTGCAGAATCCCAAAACAGGCGTTTTCAGCCCATTACCGGCATATAGAAGAAACAGCAGTAAGCAGAGGGAAATATCTGCTTCTAAATCCAAAACGCAGCTATCTAACAGAACGGTTGTCAATGTGTGCACTCAACTTCCAGAGTTAAACCCGTGTGTGGATTCAGCAGTCTGCAAACCCTTTCACTGCAGAGTCCCAAAACAGGCGTTTTCAGCCCATTACCGGCATATGGAAGAAACAGCAGTAAGCACAGGGAAATATCTGCTTCTAAATCCAAAACGCAGCTATCTAACAGAACGGTTGTCAATGTGTGCACTCAACTTCCAGAGTTAAACCCGTGTGTGGATTCAGCAGTCTGCAAACACTTTCTCTGCAGAGTCCCAAAACAGGCGTTTTCAGCCCATTACCGGCATATGGAAGAAACAGCAGTAAGCACAGGGAAATATCTGCTTCTAAATCCAAAACGCAGCTATCTAACAGAACGGTTGTCAATGTGTGCACTCAACTTCCAGAATTAAACCCGTGTGTGGATTCAGCAGTCTGCAAACCCTTTCTCTGCAGAGTCCCAAAACAGGCGTTTTCAGCCCATTACCGGCATATGGAAGAAACAGCAGTAAGCACAGGGAAATATCTCCTTCTAAATCCAAAACGCAGCTATCTAACAGAACGGTTGTCAATGTGTGCACTCAACTTCCAGAGTTAAACCCGTGTGTGGATTCAGCAGTCTGCAAACACTTTCTCTGCAGAGTCCCAAAACAGGCGTTTTCAGCCCATTACCGGCATATGGAAGAAACAGCAGTAAGCACAGGGAAATATCTGCTTCTAAATCCAAAACGCAGCTATCTAACAGAACGGTTGTCAATGTGTTCACTCAACTTCCAGAGTTAAACCCGTGTGTGGATTCAGCAGTCTGCAAACCCTTTCTCTGCAGAGTCCCAAAACAGGCGTTTTCAGCCCATTACCGGCATATGGAAGAAACAGCAGTAAGCACAGGGAAATATCTGCTTCTAAATCCAAAACGCAGCTATCTAACAGAACGGTTGTCAATGTGTGCACTCAACTTCCAGAGTTAAACCCGTGTGTGGATTCAGCAGTCTGCAAACACTTTCTCTGCAGAGTCCCAAAACAGGCGTTTTCAGCCCATTACCGGCATATGGAAGAAACAGCAGTAAGCACAGGGAAATATCTGCTTCTAAATCCAAAACGCAGCTATCTAACAGAACGGTTGTCAATGTGTGCACTCAACTTCCAGAGTTAAACCCGTGTGTGGATTCAGCAGTCTGCAAACACTTTCTGTGCAGAGTCCCAAAACAGGCGTTTTCAGCCCATTACCGGCATATGGAAGAAACAGCAGTAAGCACAGGGAAATATCTGCTTCTAAATCCAAAACGCAGCTATCTAACAGAACGGTTGTCAATGTGTGCACTCAACTTCCAGAGTTAAACCAGTGTGTGGATTCAGCAGTCTGCAAACACATTCTCTGCAGAGTCCCAAAACAGGCGTTTTCAGCCCATTACCGGCATATGGAAGAAACAGCAGTAAGCACAGGGAAATATCTGCTTCTAAATCCAAAACGCAGCTATCTAACAGAAGGGTTGTCAATGTGTGCACTCAACTTCCAGAGTTAAACCCGTGTGTGGATTCAGCAGTCCGCAAACACTTTCTCTGCAGAGTCCCAAAACAGGCGTTTTCAGCCCATTACCGGCATATGGAAGAAATAGCAGTAAGCACAGGGAAATATCTGCTTCTAAATCCAAAACGCAGCTATCTAACAGAACGGTTGTCAATGTGTGCACTCAACTTCCAGAGTTAAACCCGTGTGTCGATTCAGCAGTCTGCAAACACTTTCTCTGCAGTGTCCCAAAACAGGCGTTTTCAGCCCATTACCGGCATATGGAAGAAACAGCAGTAAGCACAGGGAAATATCTGCTTCTAAATCCAATACGCAGCTATCTAACAGAACGGTTGTCAATGTGTGCACTCAACTTCCAGAGTTAAACCCGTGTGTGGATTCAGCAGTCTGCAAACCCTTTCTGTGCAGAGTCCCAAAACAGGCGTTTTCAGCCCATTACCGGCATATGGAAGAAACAGCAGTAAGCACAGGGAAATATCTGCTTCTAAATCCAAAACGCAGCTATCTAACAGAACGGTTGTCAATGTGTGCACTCAACTTCCAGAGTTAAACCCGTGTGTGGATTCAGCAGTCTGCAAACACTTTCTCTGCAGAGTCCCAAAACAGGCGTTTTCAGCCCTTTACCAGCATATGGAAGAAACAGCAGTAAGCCCAGGGAAATATCTGCTTCTAAATCCAAAACGCAGCTATCTAACAGAACGGTTGTCAATGTCTGCACTCAACTTCCAGAGTTAAACCCGTGTGTGGATTCAGCAGTCTGCAAACACTTTCTCTGCAGAGTCCCAAAACAGGCGTTTTCAGCCCATTACCGGCATATGGAAGAAACAGCAGTAAGCACAGGGAAATATCTGCTTCTAAATCCAATACGCAGCTATCTAACAGAACGGTTGTCAATGTGTGCACTCAACTTCCAGAGTTAAACCCGTGTGTGGATTCAGCAGTCTGCAAACACTTTCTCTGCAGAGTCCCAAAACAGGCGTTTTCAGCCCATTACCGGCATATGGAAGAAACAGCAGTAAGCACAGGGAAATATCTGCTTCTAAATCCAAAACGCAGCTATCTAACAGAACGGTTGTCAATGTGTGCACTCAACTTCCAGAGTTAAACCCGTGTGTGGATTCAGCAGTCTGCAAACCCTTTCTCTGCAGAGTCCCAAAACAGGCGTTTTCAGCCCATTACCGGCATATGGAAGAAACAGCAGTAAGCACAGAGAAATATCTGCTTCTAAATCCAAAACGCAGCTATCTAACAGAACGGTTGTCAATGTGTCCACTCAACTTCCAGAGTTAAACCCGTGTGTGGATTCAGCAGTCTGCAAACCCTTTCTGTGCAGAGTCCCAAAACAGGCGTTTTCAGCCCATTACCGGCATATGGAAGAAACAGCAGTAAGCACAGGGAAATATCTGCTTCTAAATCCAAAACGCAGCTATCTAACAGAACGGTTGTCAATGTGTGCACTCAACTTCCAGAGTTAAACCCGTGTGTGGATTCAGCAGTCTGCAAACACTTTCTCTGCAGAGTCCCAAAACAGGCGTTTTCAGCCCATTACCGGCATATGGAAGAAACAGCAGTAAGCACAGGGAAATATCTGCTTCTAAATCCAATACGCAGCTATCTAACAGAACGGTTGTCAATGTGTGCACTCAACTTCCAGAGTTAAACCCGTGTGTGGATTCAGCAGTCTGCAAACCCTTTCTGTGCAGAGTCCCAAAACAGGCGTTTTCAGCCCATTACCGGCATATGGAAGAAACAGCAGTAAGCACAGGGAAATATCTGCTTCTAAATCCAAAACGCAGCTATCTAACAGAACGGTTGTCAATGTGTGCACTCAACTTCCAGAGTTAAACCCGTGTGTGGATTCAGCAGTCTGCAAACCCTTTCTCTGCAGAGTCCCAAAACAGGCGTTTTCAGCCCATTACCGGCATATGGAAGAAACAGCAGTAAGCACAGGGAAATATCTGCTTCTAAATCCAAAACGCAGCTATCTAACAGAACGGTTGTCAATGTGTGCACTCAACTTCCAGAGTTAAACCCGTGTGTGGATTCAGCAGTCTGCAAACCCTTTCACTGCAGAGTCCCAAAACAGGCGTTTTCAGCCCATTACCGGCATATGGAAGAAACAGCAGTAAGCACAGGGAAATATCTGCTTCTAAATCCAAAACGCAGCTATCTAACAGAACGGTTGTCAATGTGTGCACTCAACTTCCAGAGTTAAACCCGTGTGTGGATTCAGCAGTCTGCAAACACTTTCTCTGCAGAGTCCCAAAACAGGCGTTTTCAGCCCATTACCGGCATATGGAAGAAACAGCAGTAAGCACAGGGAAATATCTGCTTCTAAATCCAAAACGCAGCTATCTAACAGAACGGTTGTCAATGTGTGCACTCAACTTCCAGAGTTAAACCCGTGTGTGGATTCAGCAGTCTGCAAACCCTTTCTCTGCAGAGTCCCAAAACAGGCGTTTTCAGCCCATTACCGGCATATGGAAGAAACAGCAGTAAGCACAGGGAAATATCTCCTTCTAAATCCAAAACGCAGCTATCTAACAGAACGGTTGTCAATGTGTGCACTCAACTTCCAGAGTTAAACCCGTGTGTGGATTCAGCAGTCTGCAAACACTTTCTCTGCAGAGTCCCAAAACAGGCGTTTTCAGCCCATTACCGGCATATGGAAGAAACAGCAGTAAGCACAGGGAAATATCTGCTTCTAAATCCAAAACGCAGCTATCTAACAGAACGGTTGTCAATGTGTGCACTCAACTTCCAGAGTTAAACCCGTGTGTGGATTCAGCAGTCTGCAAACCCTTTCTCTGCAGAGTCCCAAAACAGGCGTTTTCAGCCCATTACCGGCATATGGAAGAAACAGCAGTAAGCACAGGGAAATATCTGCTTCTAAATCCAAAACGCAGCTATCTAACAGAACGGTTGTCAATGTGTGCACTCAACTTCCAGAGTTAAACCCGTGTGTGGATTCAGCAGTCTGCAAACCCTTTCTCTGCAGAGTCCCAAAACAGGCGTTTTCAGCCCATTACCGGCATATGGAAGAAACAGCAGTAAGCACAGGGAAATATCTGCTTCTAAATCCAAAACGCAGCTATCTAACAGAACGGTTGTCAATGTGTGCACTCAACTTCCAGAGTTAAACCCGTGTGTGGATTCAGCAGTCTGCAAACACTTTCTGTGCAGAATCCCAAAACAGGCGTTTTCAGCCCATTACCGGCATATAGAAGAAACAGCAGTAAGCAGAGGGAAATATCTGCTTCTAAATCCAAAACGCAGCTATCTAACAGAACGGTTGTCAATGTGTGCACTCAAATTCCAGAGTTAAACCCGTGTGTGGATTCAGCAGTCTGCAAACCCTTTCACTGCAGAGTCCCAAAACAGGCGTTTTCAGCCCATTACCGGCATATGGAAGAAACAGCAGTAAGCACAGGGAAATATCTGCTTCTAAATCCAAAACGCAGCTATCTAACAGAACGGTTGTCAATGTGTGCACTCAACTTCCAGAGTTAAACCCGTGTGTGGATTCAGCAGTCTGCAAACACTTTCTCTGCAGAGTCCCAAAACAGGCGTTTTCAGCCCATTACCGGCATATGGAAGAAACAGCAGTAAGCACAGGGAAATATCTGCTTCTAAATCCAAAACGCAGCTATCTAACAGAACGGTTGTCAATGTGTGCACTCAACTTCCAGAATTAAACCCGTGTGTGGATTCAGCAGTCTGCAAACCCTTTCTCTGCAGAGTCCCAAAACAGGCGTTTTCAGCCCATTACCGGCATATGGAAGAAACAGCAGTAAGCACAGGGAAATATCTCCTTCTAAATCCAAAACGCAGCTATCTAACAGAACGGTTGTCAATGTGTGCACTCAACTTCCAGAGTTAAACCCGTGTGTGGATTCAGCAGTCTGCAAACACTTTCTCTGCAGAGTCCCAAAACAGGCGTTTTCAGCCCATTACCGGCATATGGAAGAAACAGCAGTAAGCACAGGGAAATATCTGCTTCTAAATCCAAAACGCAGCTATCTAACAGAACGGTTGTCAATGTGTGCACTCAACTTCCAGAGTTAAACCCGTGTGTGGATTCAGCAGTCTGCAAACCCTTTCTCTGCAGAGTCCCAAAACAGGCGTTTTCAGCCCATTACCGGCATATGGAAGAAACAGCAGTAAGCACAGGGAAATATCTGCTTCTAAATCCAAAACGCAGCTATCTAACAGAACGGTTGTCAATGTGTGCACTCAACTTCCAGAGTTAAACCCGTGTGTGGATTCAGCAGTCTGCAAACACTTTCTCTGCAGAGTCCCAAAACAGGCGTTTTCAGCCCATTACCGGCATATGGAAGAAACAGCAGTAAGCACAGGGAAATATCTGCTTCTAAATCCAAAACGCAGCTATCTAACAGAACGGTTGTCAATGTGTGCACTCAACTTCCAGAGTTAAACCCGTGTGTGGATTCAGCAGTCTGCAAACACTTTCTGTGCAGAGTCCCAAAACAGGCGTTTTCAGCCCATTACCGGCATATGGAAGAAACAGCAGTAAGCACAGGGAAATATCTGCTTCTAAATCCAAAACGCAGCTATCTAACAGAACGGTTGTCAATGTGTGCACTCAACTTCCAGAGTTAAACCAGTGTGTGGATTCAGCAGTCTGCAAACCCTTTCTGTGCAGAGTCCCAAAACAGGCGTTTTCAGCCCATTACCGGCATATGGAAGAAACAGCAGTAAGCACAGGGAAATATCTGCTTCTAAATCCAAAACGCAGCTATCTAACAGAACGGTTGTCAATGTGTGCACTCAACTTCCAGAGTTAAACCCGTGTGTGGATTCAGCAGTCTGCAAACACTTTCTCTGCAGAGTCCCAAAACAGGCGTTTTCAGCCCATTACCGGCATATGGAAGAAACAGCAGTAAGCACAGGGAAATATCTGCTTCTAAATCCAATACGCAGCTATCTAACAGAACGGTTGTCAATGTGTGCACTCAACTTCCAGAGTTAAACCCGTGTGTGGATTCAGCAGTCTGCAAACCCTTTCTGTGCAGAGTCCCAAAACAGGCGTTTTCAGCCCATTACCGGCATATGGAAGAAACAGCAGTAAGCACAGGGAAATATCTGCTTCTAAATCCAAAACGCAGCTATCTAACAGAACGGTTGTCAATGTGTGCACTCAACTTCCAGAGTTAAACCCGTGTGTGGATTCAGCAGTCTGCAAACCCTTTCTCTGCAGAGTCCCAAAACAGGCGTTTTCAGCCCATTACCGGCATATGGAAGAAACAGCAGTAAGCACAGGGAAATATCTGCTTCTAAATCCAAAACGCAGCTATCTAACAGAACGGTTGTCAATGTGTGCACTCAACTTCCAGAGTTAAACCCGTGTGTGGATTCAGCAGTCTGCAAACCCTTTCTGTGCAGAGTCCCAAAACAGGCGTTTTCAGCCCATTACCGGCATATAGAAGAAACAGCAGTAAGCAGAGGGAAATATCTGCTTCTAAATCCAAAACGCAGCTATCTAACAGAACGGTTGTCAATGTGTGCACTCAACTTCCAGAGTTAAACCCGTGTGTGGATTCAGCAGTCTGCAAACCCTTTCACTGCAGAGTCCCAAAACAGGCGTTTTCAGCCCATTACCGGCATATGGAAGAAACAGCAGTAAGCACAGGGAAATATCTGCTTCTAAATCCAAAACGCAGCTATCTAACAGAACGGTTGTCAATGTGTGCACTCAACTTCCAGAGTTAAACCCGTGTGTGGATTCAGCAGTCTGCAAACACTTTCTCTGCAGAGTCCCAAAACAGGCGTTTTCAGCCCATTACCGGCATATGGAAGAAACAGCAGTAAGCACAGGGAAATATCTGCTTCTAAATCCAAAACGCAGCTATCTAACAGAACGGTTGTCAATGTGTGCACTCAACTTCCAGAGTTAAACCCGTGTGTGGATTCAGCAGTCTGCAAACCCTTTCTCTGCAGAGTCCCAAAACAGGCGTTTTCAGCCCATTACCGGCATATGGAAGAAACAGCAGTAAGCACAGGGAAATATCTCCTTCTAAATCCAAAACGCAGCTATCTAACAGAACGGTTGTCAATGTGTGCACTCAACTTCCAGAGTTAAACCCGTGTGTGGATTCAGCAGTCTGCAAACACTTTCTCTGCAGAGTCCCAAAACAGGCGTTTTCAGCCCATTACCGGCATATGGAAGAAACAGCAGTAAGCACAGGGAAATATCTGCTTCTAAATCCAAAACGCAGCTATCTAACAGAACGGTTGTCAATGTGTGCACTCAACTTCCAGAGTTAAACCCGTGTGTGGATTCAGCAGTCTGCAAACCCTTTCTGTGCAGAGTCCCAAAACAGGCGTTTTCAGCCCATTACCGGCATATGGAAGAAACAGCAGTAAGCACAGGGAAATATCTGCTTCTAAATCCAAAACGCAGCTATCTAACAGAACGGTTGTCAATGTGTGCACTCAACTTCCAGAGTTAAACCCGTGTGTGGATTCAGCAGTCTGCAAACCCTTTCTCTGCAGAGTCCCAAAACAGGCGTTTTCAGCCCATTACCGGCATATGGAAGAAACAGCAGTAAGCACAGGGAAATATCTGCTTCTAAATCCAAAACGCAGCTATCTAACAGAACGGTTGTCAATGTGTGCACTCAACTTCCAGAGTTAAACCCGTGTGTGGATTCAGCAGTCTGCAAACACTTTCTGTGCAGAATCCCAAAACAGGCGTTTTCAGCCCATTACCGGCATATAGAAGAAACAGCAGTAAGCAGAGGGAAATATCTGCTTCTAAATCCAAAACGCAGCTATCTAACAGAACGGTTGTCAATGTGTGCACTCAACTTCCAGAGTTAAACCCGTGTGTGGATTCAGCAGTCTGCAAACCCTTTCACTGCAGAGTCCCAAAACAGGCGTTTTCAGCCCATTACCGGCATATGGAAGAAACAGCAGTAAGCACAGGGAAATATCTGCTTCTAAATCCAAAACGCAGCTATCTAACAGAACGGTTGTCAATGTGTGCACTCAACTTCCAGAGTTAAACCCGTGTGTGGATTCAGCAGTCTGCAAACACTTTCTCTGCAGAGTCCCAAAACAGGCGTTTTCAGCCCATTACCGGCATATGGAAGAAACAGCAGTAAGCACAGGGAAATATCTGCTTCTAAATCCAAAACGCAGCTATCTAACAGAACGGTTGTCAATGTGTGCACTCAACTTCCAGAGTTAAACCCGTGTGTGGATTCAGCAGTCTGCAAACCCTTTCTCTGCAGAGTCCCAAAACAGGCGTTTTCAGCCCATTACCGGCATATGGAAGAAACAGCAGTAAGCACAGGGAAATATCTGCTTCTAAATCCAAAACGCAGCTATCTAACAGAACGGTTGTCAATGTGTGCACTCAACTTCCAGAGTTAAACCCGTGTGTGGATTCAGCAGTCTGCAAACCCTTTCTCTGCAGAGTCCCAAAACAGGCGTTTTCAGCCCATTACCGGCATATGGAAGAAACAGCAGTAAGCACAGGGAAATATCTGCTTCTAAATCCAAAACGCAGCTATCTAACAGAACGGTTGTCAATGTGTGCACTCAACTTCCAGAGTTAAACCCGTGTGTGGATTCAGCAGTCTGCAAACACTTTCTCTGCAGAGTCCCAAAACAGGCGTTTTCAGCCCATTACCGGCATATGGAAGAAACAGCAGTAAGCACAGGGAAATATCTGCTTCTAAATCCAAAACGCAGCTATCTAACAGAACGGTTGTCAATGTGTGCACTCAACTTCCAGAGTTAAACCCGTGTGTGGATTCAGCAGTCTGCAAACACTTTCTGTGCAGAGTCCCAAAACAGGCGTTTTCAGCCCATTACCGGCATATGGAAGAAACAGCAGTAAGCACAGGGAAATATCTGCTTCTAAATCCAAAACGCAGCTATCTAACAGAACGGTTGTCAATGTGTGCACTCAACTTCCAGAGTTAAACCAGTGTGTGGATTCAGCAGTCTGCAAACACATTCTCTGCAGAGTCCCAAAACAGGCGTTTTCAGCCCATTACCGGCATATGGAAGAAACAGCAGTAAGCACAGGGAAATATCTGCTTCTAAATCCAAAACGCAGCTATCTAACAGAAGGGTTGTCAATGTGTGCACTCAACTTCCAGAGTTAAACCCGTGTGTGGATTCAGCAGTCCGCAAACACTTTCTCTGCAGAGTCCCAAAACAGGCGTTTTCAGCCCATTACCGGCATATGGAAGAAATAGCAGTAAGCACAGGGAAATATCTGCTTCTAAATCCAAAACGCAGCTATCTAACAGAACGGTTGTCAATGTGTGCACTCAACTTCCAGAGTTAAACCCGTGTGTCGATTCAGCAGTCTGCAAACACTTTCTCTGCAGTGTCCCAAAACAGGCGTTTTCAGCCCATTACCGGCATATGGAAGAAACAGCAGTAAGCACAGGGAAATATCTGCTTCTAAATCCAAAACGCAGCTATCTAACAGAACGGTTGTCAATGTGTGCACTCAACTTCCAGAGTTAAACCCGTGTGTGGATTCAGCAGTCTGCAAACACTTTCTCTGCAGAGTCCCAAAACAGGCGTTTTCAGCCCATTACCGGCATATGGAAGAAACAGCAGTAAGCACAGGGAAATATCTGCTTCTAAATCCAAAACGCAGCTATCTAACAGAACGGTTGTCAATGTGTGCACTCAACTTCCAGAGTTAAACCCGTGTGTGGATTCAGCAGTCTGCAAACCCTTTCTCTGCAGAGTCCCAAAACAGGCGTTTTCAGCCCATTACCGGCATATGGAAGAAACAGCAGTAAGCACAGGGAAATATCTCCTTCTAAATCCAAAACGCAGCTATCTAACAGAACGGTTGTCAATGTGTGCACTCAACTTCCAGAGTTAAACCCGTGTGTGGATTCAGCAGTCTGCAAACACTTTCTCTGCAGAGTCCCAAAACAGGCGTTTTCAGCCCATTACCGGCATATGGAAGAAACAGCAGTAAGCACAGGGAAATATCTGCTTCTAAATCCAAAACGCAGCTATCTAACAGAACGGTTGTCAATGTGTGCACTCAACTTCCAGAGTTAAACCCGTGTGTGGATTCAGCAGTCTGCAAACCCTTTCTGTGCAGAGTCCCAAAACAGGCGTTTTCAGCCCATTACCGGCATATGGAAGAAACAGCAGTAAGCACAGGGAAATATCTGCTTCTAAATCCAAAACGCAGCTATCTAACAGAACGGTTGTCAATGTGTGCACTCAACTTCCAGAGTTAAACCCGTGTGTGGATTCAGCAGTCTGCAAACCCTTTCTCTGCAGAGTCCCAAAACAGGCGTTTTCAGCCCATTACCGGCATATGGAAGAAACAGCAGTAAGCACAGGGAAATATCTGCTTCTAAATCCAAAACGCAGCTATCTAACAGAACGGTTGTCAATGTGTGCACTCAACTTCCAGAGTTAAACCCGTGTGTGGATTCAGCAGTCTGCAAACACTTTCTGTGCAGAATCCCAAAACAGGCGTTTTCAGCCCATTACCGGCATATAGAAGAAACAGCAGTAAGCAGAGGGAAATATCTGCTTCTAAATCCAAAACGCAGCTATCTAACAGAACGGTTGTCAATGTGTGCACTCAACTTCCAGAGTTAAACCCGTGTGTGGATTCAGCAGTCTGCAAACCCTTTCACTGCAGAGTCCCAAAACAGGCGTTTTCAGCCCATTACCGGCATATGGAAGAAACAGCAGTAAGCACAGGGAAATATCTGCTTCTAAATCCAAAACGCAGCTATCTAACAGAACGGTTGTCAATGTGTGCACTCAACTTCCAGAGTTAAACCCGTGTGTGGATTCAGCAGTCTGCAAACACTTTCTCTGCAGAGTCCCAAAACAGGCGTTTTCAGCCCATTACCGGCATATGGAAGAAACAGCAGTAAGCACAGGGAAATATCTGCTTCTAAATCCAAAACGCAGCTATCTAACAGAACGGTTGTCAATGTGTGCACTCAACTTCCAGAATTAAACCCGTGTGTGGATTCAGCAGTCTGCAAACCCTTTCTCTGCAGAGTCCCAAAACAGGCGTTTTCAGCCCATTACCGGCATATGGAAGAAACAGCAGTAAGCACAGGGAAATATCTCCTTCTAAATCCAAAACGCAGCTATCTAACAGAACGGTTGTCAATGTGTGCACTCAACTTCCAGAGTTAAACCCGTGTGTGGATTCAGCAGTCTGCAAACACTTTCTCTGCAGAGTCCCAAAACAGGCGTTTTCAGCCCATTACCGGCATATGGAAGAAACAGCAGTAAGCACAGGGAAATATCTGCTTCTAAATCCAAAACGCAGCTATCTAACAGAACGGTTGTCAATGTGTGCACTCAACTTCCAGAGTTAAACCCGTGTGTGGATTCAGCAGTCTGCAAACCCTTTCTCTGCAGAGTCCCAAAACAGGCGTTTTCAGCCCATTACCGGCATATGGAAGAAACAGCAGTAAGCACAGGGAAATATCTGCTTCTAAATCCAAAACGCAGCTATCTAACAGAACGGTTGTCAATGTGTGCACTCAACTTCCAGAGTTAAACCCGTGTGTGGATTCAGCAGTCTGCAAACACTTTCTCTGCAGAGTCCCAAAACAGGCGTTTTCAGCCCATTACCGGCATATGGAAGAAACAGCAGTAAGCACAGGGAAATATCTGCTTCTAAATCCAAAACGCAGCTATCTAACAGAACGGTTGTCAATGTGTGCACTCAACTTCCAGAGTTAAACCCGTGTGTGGATTCAGCAGTCTGCAAACACTTTCTGTGCAGAGTCCCAAAACAGGCGTTTTCAGCCCATTACCGGCATATGGAAGAAACAGCAGTAAGCACAGGGAAATATCTGCTTCTAAATCCAAAACGCAGCTATCTAACAGAACGGTTGTCAATGTGTGCACTCAACTTCCAGAGTTAAACCAGTGTGTGGATTCAGCAGTCTGCAAACACATTCTCTGCAGAGTCCCAAAACAGGCGTTTTCAGCCCATTACCGGCATATGGAAGAAACAGCAGTAAGCACAGGGAAATATCTGCTTCTAAATCCAAAACGCAGCTATCTAACAGAAGGGTTGTCAATGTGTGCACTCAACTTCCAGAGTTAAACCCGTGTGTGGATTCAGCAGTCCGCAAACACTTTCTCTGCAGAGTCCCAAAACAGGCGTTTTCAGCCCATTACCGGCATATGGAAGAAATAGCAGTAAGCACAGGGAAATATCTGCTTCTAAATCCAAAACGCAGCTATCTAACAGAACGGTTGTCAATGTGTGCACTCAACTTCCAGAGTTAAACCCGTGTGTCGATTCAGCAGTCTGCAAACACTTTCTCTGCAGTGTCCCAAAACAGGCGTTTTCAGCCCATTACCGGCATATGGAAGAAACAGCAGTAAGCACAGGGAAATATCTGCTTCTAAATCCAATACGCAGCTATCTAACATCACGGTTGTCAATGTGTGCACTCAACTTCCAGAGTTAAACCCGTGTGTGGATTCAGCAGTCTGCAAACCCTTTCTGTGCAGAGTCCCAAAACAGGCGTTTTCAGCCCATTACCGGCATATGGAAGAAACAGCAGTAAGCACAGGGAAATATCTGCTTCTAAATCCAAAACGCAGCTATCTAACAGAACGGTTGTCAATGTGTGCACTCAACTTCCAGAGTTAAACCCGTGTGTGGATTCAGCAGTCTGCAAACACTTTCTCTGCAGAGTCCCAAAACAGGCGTTTTCAGCCCTTTACCAGCATATGGAAGAAACAGCAGTAAGCCCAGGGAAATATCTGCTTCTAAATCCAAAACGCAGCTATCTAACAGAACGGTTGTCAATGTCTGCACTCAACTTCCAGAGTTAAACCCGTGTGTGGATTCAGCAGTCTGCAAACACTTTCTCTGCAGAGTCCCAAAACAGGCGTTTTCAGCCCATTACCGGCATATGGAAGAAACAGCAGTAAGCACAGGGAAATATCTGCTTCTAAATCCAATACGCAGCTATCTAACAGAACGGTTGTCAATGTGTGCACTCAACTTCCAGAGTTAAACCCGTGTGTGGATTCAGCAGTCTGCAAACACTTTCTCTGCAGAGTCCCAAAACAGGCGTTTTCAGCCCATTACCGGCATATGGAAGAAACAGCAGTAAGCACAGGGAAATATCTGCTTCTAAATCCAAAACGCAGCTATCTAACAGAACGGTTGTCAATGTGTGCACTCAACTTCCAGAGTTAAACCCGTGTGTGGATTCAGCAGTCTGCAAACACTTTCTCTGCAGAGTCCCAAAACAGGCGTTTTCAGCCCATTACCGGCATATGGAAGAAACAGCAGTAAGCACAGGGAAATATCTGCTTCTAAATCCAATACGCAGCTATCTAACAGAACGGTTGTCAATGTGTGCACTCAACTTCCAGAGTTAAACCCGTGTGTGGATTCAGCAGTCTGCAAACCCTTTCTGTGCAGAGTCCCAAAACAGGCGTTTTCAGCCCATTACCGGCATATGGAAGAAACAGCAGTAAGCACAGGGAAATATCTGCTTCTAAATCCAAAACGCAGCTATCTAACAGAACGGTTGTCAATGTGTGCACTCAACTTCCAGAGTTAAACCCGTGTGTGGATTCAGCAGTCTGCAAACCCTTTCTCTGCAGAGTCCCAAAACAGGCGTTTTCAGCCCATTACCGGCATATGGAAGAAACAGCAGTAAGCACAGGGAAATATCTGCTTCTAAATCCAAAACGCAGCTATCTAACAGAACGGTTGTCAATGTGTGCACTCAACTTCCAGAGTTAAACCCGTGTGTGGATTCAGCAGTCTGCAAACCCTTTCTGTGCAGAGTCCCAAAACAGGCGTTTTCAGCCCATTACCGGCATATAGAAGAAACAGCAGTAAGCAGAGGGAAATATCTGCTTCTAAATCCAAAACGCAGCTATCTAACAGAACGGTTGTCAATGTGTGCACTCAACTTCCAGAGTTAAACCCGTGTGTGGATTCAGCAGTCTGCAAACCCTTTCACTGCAGAGTCCCAAAACAGGCGTTTTCAGCCCATTACCGGCATATGGAAGAAACAGCAGTAAGCACAGGGAAATATCTGCTTCTAAATCCAAAACGCAGCTATCTAACAGAACGGTTGTCAATGTGTGCACTCAACTTCCAGAGTTAAACCCGTGTGTGGATTCAGCAGTCTGCAAACACTTTCTCTGCAGAGTCCCAAAACAGGCGTTTTCAGCCCATTACCGGCATATGGAAGAAACAGCAGTAAGCACAGGGAAATATCTGCTTCTAAATCCAAAACGCAGCTATCTAACAGAACGGTTGTCAATGTGTGCACTCAACTTCCAGAGTTAAACCCGTGTGTGGATTCAGCAGTCTGCAAACCCTTTCTCTGCAGAGTCCCAAAACAGGCGTTTTCAGCCCATTACCGGCATATGGAAGAAACAGCAGTAAGCACAGGGAAATATCTCCTTCTAAATCCAAAACGCAGCTATCTAACAGAACGGTTGTCAATGTGTGCACTCAACTTCCAGAGTTAAACCCGTGTGTGGATTCAGCAGTCTGCAAACACTTTCTCTGCAGAGTCCCAAAACAGGCGTTTTCAGCCCATTACCGGCATATGGAAGAAACAGCAGTAAGCACAGAGAAATATCTGCTTCTAAATCCAAAACGCAGCTATCTAACAGAACGGTTGTCAATGTGTCCACTCAACTTCCAGAGTTAAACCCGTGTGTGGATTCAGCAGTCTGCAAACCCTTTCTGTGCAGAGTCCCAAAACAGGCGTTTTCAGCCCATTACCGGCATATGGAAGAAACAGCAGTAAGCACAGGGAAATATCTGCTTCTAAATCCAAAACGCAGCTATCTAACAGAACGGTTGTCAATGTGTGCACTCAACTTCCAGAGTTAAACCCGTGTGTGGATTCAGCAGTCTGCAAACACTTTCTCTGCAGAGTCCCAAAACAGGCGTTTTCAGCCCATTACCGGCATATGGAAGAAACAGCAGTAAGCACAGGGAAATATCTGCTTCTAAATCCAATACGCAGCTATCTAACAGAACGGTTGTCAATGTGTGCACTCAACTTCCAGAGTTAAACCCGTGTGTGGATTCAGCAGTCTGCAAACCCTTTCTGTGCAGAGTCCCAAAACAGGCGTTTTCAGCCCATTACCGGCATATGGAAGAAACAGCAGTAAGCACAGGGAAATATCTGCTTCTAAATCCATTACGCAGCTATCTAACAGAACGGTTGTCAATGTGTGCACTCAACTTCCAGAGTTAAACCCGTGTGTGGATTCAGCAGTCTGCAAACCCTTTCTGTGCAGAGTCCCAAAACAGGCGTTTTCAGCCCATTACCGGCATATGGAAGAAACAGCAGTAAGCACAGGGAAATATCTGCTTCTAAATCCAAAACGCAGCTATCTAACAGAACGGTTGTCAATGTGTGCACTCAACTTCCAGAGTTAAACCCGTGTGTGGATTCAGCAGTCTGCAAACCCTTTCTGTGCAGAGTCCCAAAACAGGCGTTTTCAGCCCATTACCGGCATATAGAAGAAACAGCAGTAAGCAGAGGGAAATATCTGCTTCTAAATCCAAAACGCAGCTATCTAACAGAACGGTTGTCAATGTGTGCACTCAACTTCCAGAGTTAAACCCGTGTGTGGATTCAGCAGTCTGCAAACCCTTTCACTGCAGAGTCCCAAAACAGGCGTTTTCAGCCCATTACCGGCATATGGAAGAAACAGCAGTAAGCACAGGGAAATATCTGCTTCTAAATCCAAAACGCAGCTATCTAACAGAACGGTTGTCAATGTGTGCACTCAACTTCCAGAGTTAAACCCGTGTGTGGATTCAGCAGTCTGCAAACCCTTTCTGTGCAGAGTCCCAAAACAGGCGTTTTCAGCCCATTACCAGCATATGGAAGAAACAGCAGTAAGCACAGGGAAATATCTGCTTCTAAATCCAAAACGCAGCTATCTAACAGAACGGTTGTCAATGTGTGCACTCAACTTCCAGAGTTAAACCCGTGTGTGGATTCAGCAGTCTGCAAACCCTTTCTCTGCAGAGTCCCAAAACAGGCGTTTTCAGCCCATTACCGGCATATGGAAGAAACAGCAGTAAGCACAGGGAAATATCTCCTTCTAAATCCAAAACGCAACTATCTAACAGAACGGTTGTCAATGTGTGCACTCAACTTCCAGAGTTAAACCCGTGTGTGGATTCAGCAGTCTGCAAACACTTTCTCTGCAGAGTCCCAAAACAGGCGTTTTCAGCCCATTACCGGCATATGGAAGAAACAGCAGTAAGCACAGGGAAATATCTGCTTCTAAATCCAAAACGCAGCTATCTAACAGAACGGTTGTCAATGTGTGCACTCAACTTCCAGAGTTAAACCCGTGTGTGGATTCAGCAGTCTGCAAACCCTTTCTGTGCAGAGTCCCAAAACAGGCGTTTTCAGCCCATTACCGGCATATGGAAGAAACAGCAGTAAGCCCAGGGAAATATCTGCTTCTAAATCCAAAACGCAGCTATATAACAGAACGGTTGTCAATGTGTGCACTCAACTTCCAGAGTTAAAACCGTGTGTGGATTCAGCAGTCTGCAAACACTTTCTCTGCAGAGTCCCAAAACAGGCGTTTTCAGCCCATTACCGGCATATGGAAGAAACAGCAGTAAGCACAGGGAAATATCTGCTTCTAAATCCAAAACGCAGCTATCTAACAGAACGGTTGTCAATGTGTGCACTCAACTTCCAGAGTTAAACCAGTGTGTGGATTCAGCAGTCTGCAAACACATTCTCTGCAGAGTCCCAAAACAGGCGTTTTCAGCCCATTACCGGCATATGGAAGAAACAGCAGTAAGCACAGGGAAATATCTGCTTCTAAATCCAATACGCAGCTATCTAACAGAACGGTTGTCAATGTGTGCACTCAACTTCCAGAGTTAAACCCGTGTGTGGATTCAGCAGTCTGCAAACCCTTTCTGTGCAGAGTCCCAAAACAGGCGTTTTCAGCCCATTACCGGCATATGGAAGAAACAGCAGTAAGCACAGGGAAATATCTGCTTCTAAATCCAAAACGCAGCTATCTAACAGAACGGTTGTCAATGTGTGCACTCAACTTCCAGAGTTAAACCCGTGTGTGGATTCAGCAGTCTGCAAACCCTTTCTCTGCAGAGTCCCAAAACAGGCGTTTTCAGCCCATTACCGGCATATGGAAGAAACAGCAGTAAGCACAGGGAAATATCTGCTTCTAAATCCAAAACGCAGCTATCTAACAGAACGGTTGTCAATGTGTGCACTCAACTTCCAGAGTTAAACCCGTGTGTGGATTCAGCAGTCTGCAAACCCTTTCTGTGCAGAGTCCCAAAACAGGCGTTTTCAGCCCATTACCGGCATATAGAAGAAACAGCAGTAAGCAGAGGGAAATATCTGCTTCTAAATCCAAAACGCAGCTATCTAACAGAACGGTTGTCAATGTGTGCACTCAACTTCCAGAGTTAAACCCGTGTGTGGATTCAGCAGTCTGCAAACCCTTTCACTGCAGAGTCCCAAAACAGGCGTTTTCAGCCCATTACCGGCATATGGAAGAAACAGCAGTAAGCACAGGGAAATATCTGCTTCTAAATCCAAAACGCAGCTATCTAACAGAACGGTTGTCAATGTGTGCACTCAACTTCCAGAGTTAAACCCGTGTGTGGATTCAGCAGTCTGCAAACCCTTTCTGTGCAGAGTCCCAAAACAGGCGTTTTCAGCCCATTACCGGCATATGGAAGAAACAGCAGTAAGCACAGGGAAATATCTGCTTCTAAATCCAAAACGCAGCTATCTAACAGAACGGTTGTCAATGTGTGCACTCAACTTCCAGAGTTAAACCCGTGTGTGGATTCAGCAGTCTGCAAACACTTTCTCTGCAGAGTCCCAAAACAGGCGTTTTCAGCCCTTTACCAGCATATGGAAGAAACAGCAGTAAGCACAGGGAAATATCTGCTTCTAAATCCAAAACGCAGCTATCTAACAGAACGGTTGTCAATGTGTGCACTCAACTTCCAGAGTTAAACCCGTGTGTGGATTCAGCAGTCTGCAAACACTTTCTCTGCAGAGTCCCAAAACAGGCGTTTTCAGCCCATTACCGGCATATGGAAGAAACAGCAGTAAGCACAGGGAAATATCTGCTTCTAAATCCAAAACGCAGCAATCTAACAGAACGGTTGTCAATGTGTGCACTCAACTTCCAGAGTTAAACCCGTGTGTGGATTCAGCAGTCTGCAAACACTTTCTCTGCAGAGTCCCAAAACAGGCATTTTCAGCCCATTACCGGCATATGGAAGAAACAGCAGTAAGCACAGGGAAATATCTGCTTCTAAATCCAAAACGCAGCTATCTAACAGAACGGTTGTCAATGTGTGCACTCAACTTCCAGAGTTAAACCAGTGTGTGGATTCAGCAGTCTGCAAACACTTTCTCTGCAGAGTCCCAAAACAGGCGTTTTCAGCCCATTACCGGCATATGGAAGAAACAGCAGTAAGCACAGGGAAATATCTGCTTCTAAATCCAAAACGCAGCTATCTAACAGAACGGTTGTCAATGTGTGCACTCAACTTCCAGAGTTAAACCTGTGTGTGGATTCAGCAGTCTGCAAACCCTTTCTGTGCAGAGTCCCAAAACAGGCGTTTTCAGCCCATTACCGGCATATGGAAGAAACAGCAGTAAGCACAGGGAAATATCTGCTTCTAAATCCAAAACGCAGCTATCTAACAGAACGGTTGTCAATGTGTGCACTCAACTTCCAGAGTTAAACCCGTGTGTGGATTCAGCAGTCTGCAAACACTTTCTCTGCAGAGTCCCAAAACAGGCGTTTTCAGCCCATTACCGGCATATGGAAGAAACAGCAGTAAGCACAGGGAAATATCTGCTTCTAAATCCAAAACGCAGCTATCTAACAGAACGGTTGTCAATGTGTGCACTCAACTTCCAGAGTTAAACCCGTGTGTGGATTCAGCAGTCTGCAAACCCTTTCTCTGCAGAGTCCCAAAACAGGCGTTTTCAGCCCATTACCGGCATATGGAAGAAACAGCAGTAAGCACAGGGAAATATCTGCTTCTAAATCCAAAACGCAGATATCTAACAGAACGGTTGTCAATGTGTGCACTCAACTTCCAGAGTTAAACACGTGTGTGGATTCAGCAGTCTGCAAACACTTTCTCTGCAGAGTCCCAAAACAGGCGTTTTCAGCCCATTACCGGCATATGGAAGAAACAGCAGTAAGCACAGGGAAATATCTGCTTCTAAATCCAAAACGCAGCTATCTAACAGAACGGTTGTCAATGTGTGCACTCAACTTCCAGAGTTAAACCCGTGTGTGGATTCAGCAGTCTGCAAACCCTTTCTGTGCAGAGTCCCAAAACAGGCGTTTTCAGCCCATTACCGGCATATGGAAGAAACAGCAGTAAGCACAGGGAAATATCTGCTTCTAAATCCAAAACGCAGCTATCTAACAGAACGGTTGTCAATGTGTGCACTCAACTTCCAGAGTTAAACCCGTGTGTGGATTCAGCAGTCTGCAAACACTTTCTCTGCAGAGTCCCAAAACAGGCGTTTTCAGCCCATTACCGGCATATGGAAGAAACAGCAGTAAGCACAGGGAAATATCTGCTTCTAAATCCAAAACGCAGCTATCTATGAGAACGGTTGTCAATGTGTGCACTCAACTTCCAGAGTTAAACCAGTGTGTGGATTCAGCAGTCTGCAAACCCTTTCTGTGCAGAGTCCCAAAACAGGCGTTTTCAGCCCATTACCGGCATATGGAAGAAACAGCAGTAAGCACAGGGAAATATCTGCTTCTAAATCCAAAACGCAGCTATCTAACAGAACGGTTGTCAATGTGTGCACTCAACTTCCAGAGTTAAACCCGTGTGTGGATTCAGCAGTCTGCAAACACTTTCTCTGCAGAGTCCCAAAACAGGCGTTTTCAGCCCATTACCGGCATATGGAAGAAACAGCAGTAAGCACAGGGAAATATCTGCTTCTAAATCCAAAACGCAGCTATCTAACAGAACGGTTGTCAATGTGTGCACTCAACTTCCAGAGTTAAACCCGTGTGTGGATTCAGCAGTCTGCAAACCCTTTCTGTGCAGAGTCCCAAAACAGGCGTTTTCAGCCCATTACCGGCATATGGAAGAAACAGCAGTAAGCACAGGGAAATATCTCCTTCTAAATCCAAAACGCAGCTATCTAACAGAACGGTTGTCAATGTGTGCACTCAACTTCCAGAGTTAAACCCGTGTGTGGATTCAGCAGTCTGCAAACCCTTTCTCTGCAGAGTCCCAAAACAGGCGTTTTCAGCCCATTACCGGCATATGGAAGAAACAGCAGTAAGCACAGGGAAATATCTGCTTCTAAATCCAAAACGCAGCTATCTAACAGAACGGTTGTCAATGTGTGCACTCAACTTCCAGAGTTAAACCCGTGTGTGGATTCAGCAGTCTGCAAACACTTTCTCTGCAGAGTCCCAAAACAGGCGTTTTCAGCCCATTACCGGCATATGGAAGAAACAGCAGTAAGCACAGGGAAATATCTGCTTCTAAATCCAAAACGCAGCTATCTAACAGAACGGTTGTCAATGTGTGCACTCAACTTCCAGAGTTAAACCCGTGTGTGGATTCAGCAGTCTGCAAACACTTTCTGTGCAGAGTCCCAAAACAGGCGTTTTCAGCCCATTACCGGCATATGGAAGAAACAGCAGTAAGCACAGGGAAATATCTGCTTCTAAATCCAAAACGCAGCTATCTAACAGAACGGTTGTCAATGTGTGCACTCAACTTCCAGAGTTAAACCAGTGTGTGGATTCAGCAGTCTGCAAACACATTCTCTGCAGAGTCCCAAAACAGGCCTTTTCAGCCCATTACCGGCATATGGAAGAAACAGCAGTAAGCACAGGGAAATATCTGCTTCTAAATCCAAAACGCAGCTATCTAACAGAACGGTTGTCAATGTGTGCACTCAACTTCCAGAGTTAAACCCGTGTGTGGATTCAGCAGTCCGCAAACACTTTCTCTGCAGAGTCCCAAAACAGGCGTTTTCAGCCCATTACCGGCATATGGAAGAAATAGCAGTAAGCACAGGGAAATATCTGCTTCTAAATCCAAAACGCAGCTATCTAACAGAACGGTTGTCAATGTGTGCACTCAACTTCCAGAGTTAAACCCGTGTGTGGATTCAGCAGTCTGCAAACACTTTCTCTGCAGTGTCCCAAAACAGGCGTTTTCAGCCCATTACCGGCATATGGAAGAAACAGCAGTAAGCACAGGGAAATATCTGCTTCTAAATCCAATACGCAGCTATCTAACAGAACGGTTGTCAATGTGTGCACTCAACTTCCAGAGTTAAACCCGTGTGTGGATTCAGCAGTCTGCAAACCCTTTCTGTGCAGAGTCCCAAAACAGGCGTTTTCAGCCCATTACCGGCATATGGAAGAAACAGCAGTAAGCACAGGGAAATATCTGCTTCTAAATCCAAAACGCAGCTATCTAACAGAACGGTTGTCAATGTGTGCACTCAACTTCCAGAGTTAAACCCGTGTGTGGATTCAGCAGTCTGCAAACACTTTCTCTGCAGAGTCCCAAAACAGGCGTTTTCAGCCCTTTACCAGCATATGGAAGAAACAGCAGTAAGCCCAGGGAAATATCTGCTTCTAAATCCAAAACGCAGCTATCTAACAGAACGGTTGTCAATGTCTGCACTCAACTTCCAGAGTTAAACCCGTGTGTGGATTCAGCAGTCTGCAAACACTTTCTCTGCAGAGTCCCAAAACAGGCGTTTTCAGCCCATTACCGGCATATGGAAGAAACAGCAGTAAGCACAGGGAAATATCTGCTTCTAAATCCAATACGCAGCTATCTAACAGAACGGTTGTCAATGTGTGCACTCAACTTCCAGAGTTAAACCCGTGTGTGGATTCAGCAGTCCGCAAACACTTTCTCTGCAGAGTCCCAAAACAGGCGTTTTCAGCCCATTACCGGCATATGGAAGAAACAGCAGTAAGCACAGGGAAATATCTGCTTCTAAATCCAAAACGCAGCTATCTAACAGAACGGTTGTCAATGTGTGCACTCAACTTCCAGAGTTAAACCCGTGTGTGGATTCAGCAGTCTGCAAACCCTTTCTCTGCAGAGTCCCAAAACAGGCGTTTTCAGCCCATTACCGGCATATGGAAGAAACAGCAGTAAGCACAGAGAAATATCTGCTTCTAAATCCAAAACGCAGCTATCTAACAGAACGGTTGTCAATGTGTGCACTCAACTTCCAGAGTTAAACCCGTGTGTGGATTCAGCAGTCTGCAAACCCTTTCTGTGCAGAGTCCCAAAACAGGCGTTTTCAGCCCATTACCGGCATATGGAAGAAACAGCAGTAAGCACAGGGAAATATCTGCTTCTAAATCCAAAACACAGCTATCTAACAGAACGGTTGTCAATGTGTGCACTCAACTTCCAGAGTTAAACCCGTGTGTGGATTCAGCAGTCTGCAAACACTTTCTCTGCAGAGTCCCAAAACAGGCGTTTTCAGCCCATTACCGGCATATGGAAGAAACAGCAGTAAGCACAGGGAAATATCTGCTTCTAAATCCAATACGCAGCTATCTAACAGAACGGTTGTCAATGTGTGCACTCAACTTCCAGAGTTAAACCCGTGTGTGGATTCAGCAGTCTGCAAACCCTTTCTGTGCAGAGTCCCAAAACAGGCGTTTTCAGCCCATTACCGGCATATGGAAGAAACAGCAGTAAGCACAGGGAAATATCTGCTTCTAAATCCAAAACGCAGCTATCTAACAGAACGGTTGTCAATGTGTGCACTCAACTTCCAGAGTTAAACCCGTGTGTGGATTCAGCAGTCTGCAAACCCTTTCTCTGCAGAGTCCCAAAACAGGCGTTTTCAGCCCATTACCGGCATATAGAAGAAACAGCAGTAAGCAGAGGGAAATATCTGCTTCTAAATCCAAAACGCAGCTATCTAACAGAACGGTTGTCAATGTGTGCACTCAACTTCCAGAGTTAAAACCGTGTGTGGATTCAGCAGTCTGCAAACACTTTCTCTGCAGAGTCCCAAAACAGGCGTTTTCAGCCCATTACCGGCATATAGAAGAAACAGCAGTAAGCAGAGGGAAATATCTGCTTCTAAATCCAAAACGCAGCTATCTAACAGAACGGTTGTCAATGTGTGCACTCAACTTCCAGAGTTAAACCCGTGTGTGGATTCAGCAGTCTGCAAACCCTTTCACTGCAGAGTCCCAAAACAGGCGTTTTCAGCCCATTACCGGCATATGGAAGAAACAGCAGTAAGCACAGGGAAATATCTGCTTCTAAATCCAAAACGCAGCTATCTAACAGAACGGTTGTCAATGTGTGCACTCAACTTCCAGAGTTAAACCCGTGTGTGGATTCAGCAGTCTGCAAACACTTTCTCTGCAGAGTCCCAAAACAGGCGTTTTCAGCCCATTACCGGCATATGGAAGAAACAGCAGTAAGCACAGGGAAATATCTGCTTCTAAATCCAAAACGCAGCTATCTAACAGAACGGTTGTCAATGTGTGCACTCAACTTCCAGAGTTAAACCCGTGTGTGGATTCAGCAGTCTGCAAACACTTTCTCTGCAGAGTCCCAAAACAGGCGTTTTCAGCCCATTACCGGCATATGGAAGAAACAGCAGTAAGCACAGGGAAATATCTCCTTCTAAATCCAAAACGCAGCTATCTAACAGAACGGTTGTCAATGTGTGCACTCAACTTCCAGAGTTAAACCCGTGTGTGGATTCAGCAGTCTGCAAACACTTTCTGTGCAGAGTCCCAAAACAGGCGTTTTCAGCCCATTACCGGCATATGGAAGAAACAGCAGTAAGCACAGGGAAATATCTGCTTCTAAATCCAAAACGCAGCTATCTAACAGAACGGTTGTCAATGTGTGCACTCAACTTCCAGAGTTAAACCCGTGTGTGGATTCAGCAGTCTGCAAACCCTTTCTGTGCAGAGTCCCAAAACAGGCGTTTTCAGCCCATTACCGGCATATGGAAGAAACAGCAGTAAGCACAGGGAAATATCTGCTTCTAAATCCAAAACGCAGCTATCTAACAGAACGGTTGTCAATGTGTGCACTCAACTTCCAGAGTTAAACCCGTGTGTGGATTCAGCAGTCTGCAAACCCTTTCTCTGCAGAGTCCCAAAACAGGCGTTTTCAGCCCATTACCGGCATATGGAAGAAACAGCAGTAAGCACAGGGAAATATCTGCTTCTAAATCCAAAACGCAGCTATCTAACAGAACGGTTGTCAATGTGTGCACTCAACTTCCAGAGTTAAACCCGTGTGTGGATTCAGCATTCTGCAAACACTTTCTGTGCAGAATCCCAAAACAGGCGTTTTCAGCCCATTACCGGCATATAGAAGAAACAGCAGTAAGCAGAGGGAAATATCTGCTTCTAAATCCAAAACGCAGCTATCTAACAGAACGGTTGTCAATGTGTGCACTCAAATTCCAGAGTTAAACCCGTGTGTGGATTCAGCAGTCTGCAAACCCTTTCACTGCAGAGTCCCAAAACAGGCGTTTTCAGCCCATTACCGGCATATGGAAGAAACAGCAGTAAGCACAGGGAAATATCTGCTTCTAAATCCAAAACGCAGCTATCTAACAGAACGGTTGTCAATGTGTGCACTCAACTTCCAGAGTTAAACCCGTGTGTGGATTCAGCAGTCTGCAAACACTTTCTCTGCAGAGTCCCAAAACAGGCGTTTTCAGCCCATTACCGGCATATGGAAGAAACAGCAGTAAGCACAGGGAAATATCTGCTTCTAAATCCAAAACGCAGCTATCTAACAGAACGGTTGTCAATGTGTGCACTCAACTTCCAGAATTAAACCCGTGTGTGGATTCAGCAGTCTGCAAACCCTTTCTCTGCAGAGTCCCAAAACAGGCGTTTTCAGCCCATTACCGGCATATGGAAGAAACAGCAGTAAGCACAGGGAAATATCTCCTTCTAAATCCAAAACGCAGCTATCTAACAGAACGGTTGTCAATGTGTGCACTCAACTTCCAGAGTTAAACCCGTGTGTGGATTCAGCAGTCTGCAAACCCTTTCTGTGCAGAGTCCCAAAACAGGCGTTTTCAGCCCATTACCGGCATATGGAAGAAACAGCAGTAAGCACAGGGAAATATCTGCTTCTAAATCCAAAACGCAGCTATCTAACAGAACGGTTGTCAATGTGTGCACTCAACTTCCAGAGTTAAACCCGTGTGTGGATTCAGCAGTCTGCAAACCCTTTCTGTGCAGAGTCCCAAAACAGGCGTTTTCAGCCCATTACCGGCATATGGAAGAAACAGCAGTAAGCACAGGGAAATATCTGCTTCTAAATCCAAAACGCAGCTATCTAACAGAACGGTTGTCAATGTGTGCACTCAACTTCCAGAGTTAAACCCGTGTGTGGATTCAGCAGTCTGCAAACACTTTCTCTGCAGAGTCCCAAAACAGGCGTTTTCAGCCCATTACCGGCATATGGAAGAAACAGCAGTAAGCACAGGGAAATATCTGCTTCTAAATCCAAAACGCAGCTATCTAACAGAACGGTTGTCAATGTGTGCACTCAACTTCCAGAGTTAAACCCGTGTGTGGATTCAGCAGTCTGCAAACACTTTCTGTGCAGAGTCCCAAAACAGGCGTTTTCAGCCCATTACCGGCATATGGAAGAAACAGCAGTAAGCACAGGGAAATATCTGCTTCTAAATCCAAAACGCAGCTATCTAACAGAACGGTTGTCAATGTGTGCACTCAACTTCCAGAGTTAAACCAGTGTGTGGATTCAGCAGTCTGCAAACCCTTTCTGTGCAGAGTCCCAAAACAGGCGTTTTCAGCCCATTACCGGCATATGGAAGAAACAGCAGTAAGCACAGGGAAATATCTGCTTCTAAATCCAATACGCAGCTATCTAACAGAACGGTTGTCAATGTGTGCACTCAACTTCCAGAGTTAAACCCGTGTGTGGATTCAGCAGTCTGCAAACACTTTCTCTGCAGAGTCCCAAAACAGGCGTTTTCAGCCCATTACCGGCATATGGAAGAAACAGCAGTAAGCACAGGGAAATATCTGCTTCTAAATCCAATACGCAGCTATCTAACAGAACGGTTGTCAATGTGTGCACTCAACTTCCAGAGTTAAACCCGTGTGTGGATTCAGCAGTCTGCAAACCCTTTCTGTGCAGAGTCCCAAAACAGGCGTTTTCAGCCCATTACCGGCATATGGAAGAAACAGCAGTAAGCACAGGGAAATATCTGCTTCTAAATCCAAAACGCAGCTATCTAACAGAACGGTTGTCAATGTGTGCACTCAACTTCCAGAGTTAAACCCGTGTGTGGATTCAGCAGTCTGCAAACCCTTTCTCTGCAGAGTCCCAAAACAGGCGTTTTCAGCCCATTACCGGCATATGGAAGAAACAGCAGTAAGCACAGGGAAATATCTGCTTCTAAATCCAAAACGCAGCTATCTAACAGAACGGTTGTCAATGTGTGCACTCAACTTCCAGAGTTAAACCCGTGTGTGGATTCAGCAGTCTGCAAACCCTTTCTGTGCAGAGTCCCAAAACAGGCGTTTTCAGCCCATTACCGGCATATAGAAGAAACAGCAGTAAGCAGAGGGAAATATCTGCTTCTAAATCCAAAACGCAGCTATCTAACAGAACGGTTGTCAATGTGTGCACTCAACTTCCAGAGTTAAACCCGTGTGTGGATTCAGCAGTCTGCAAACCCTTTCACTGCAGAGTCCCAAAACAGGCGTTTTCAGCCCATTACCGGCATATGGAAGAAACAGCAGTAAGCACAGGGAAATATCTGCTTCTAAATCCAAAACGCAGCTATCTAACAGAACGGTTGTCAATGTGTGCACTCAACTTCCAGAGTTAAACCCGTGTGTGGATTCAGCAGTCTGCAAACACTTTCTCTGCAGAGTCCCAAAACAGGCGTTTTCAGCCCATTACCGGCATATGGAAGAAACAGCAGTAAGCACAGGGAAATATCTCCTTCTAAATCCAAAACGCAGCTATCTAACAGAACGGTTGTCAATGTGTGCACTCAACTTCCAGAGTTAAACCCGTGTGTGGATTCAGCAGTCTGCAAACCCTTTCTCTGCAGAGTCCCAAAACAGGCGTTTTCAGCCCATTACCGGCATATGGAAGAAACAGCAGTAAGCACAGGGAAATATCTCCTTCTAAATCCAAAACGCAGCTATCTAACAGAACGGTTGTCAATGTGTGCACTCAACTTCCAGAGTTAAACCCGTGTGTGGATTCAGCAGTCTGCAAACACTTTCTCTGCAGAGTCCCAACACAGGCGTTTTCAGCCCATTACCGGCATATGGAAGAAACAGCAGTAAGCACAGGGAAATATCTGCTTCTAAATCCAAAACGCAGCTATCTAACAGAACGGTTGTCAATGTGTGCACTCAACTTCCAGAGTTAAACCCGTGTGTGGATTCAGCAGTCTGCAAACCCTTTCTGTGCAGAGTCCCAAAACAGGCGTTTTCAGCCCATTACCGGCATATGGAAGAAACAGCAGTAAGCACAGGGAAATATCTGCTTCTAAATCCAAAACGCAGCTATCTAACAGAACGGTTGTCAATGTGTGCACTCAACTTCCAGAGTTAAACCCGTGTGTGGATTCAGCAGTCTGCAAACCCTTTCTCTGCAGAGTCCCAAAACAGGCCTTTTCAGCCCATTACCGGCATATGGAAGAAACAGCAGTAAGCACAGGGAAATATCTGCTTCTAAATCCAAAACGCAGCTATCTAACAGAACGGTTGTCAATGTGTGCACTCAACTTCCAGAGTTAAACCCGTGTGTGGATTCAGCAGTCTGCAAACACTTTCTGTGCAGAATCCCAAAACAGGCGTTTTCAGCCCATTACCGGCATATAGAAGAAACAGCAGTAAGCAGAGGGAAATATCTGCTTCTAAATCCAAAACGCAGCTATCTAACAGAACGGTTGTCAATGTGTGCACTCAACTTCCAGAGTTAAACCCGTGTGTGGATTCAGCAGTCTGCAAACCCTTTCACTGCAGAGTCCCAAAACAGGCGTTTTCAGCCCATTACCGGCATATGGAAGAAACAGCAGTAAGCACAGGGAAATATCTGCTTCTAAATCCAAAACGCAGCTATCTAACAGAACGGTTGTCAATGTGTGCACTCAACTTCCAGAGTTAAACCCGTGTGTGGATTCAGCAGTCTGCAAACCCTTTCTGTGCAGAGTCCCAAAACAGGCGTTTTCAGCCCATTACCGGCATATGGAAGAAACAGCAGTAAGCACAGGGAAATATCTGCTTCTAAATCCAAAACGCAGCTATCTAACAGAACGGTTGTCAATGTGTGCACTCAACTTCCAGAATTAAACCCGTGTGTGGATTCAGCAGTCTGCAAACCCTTTCTCTGCAGAGTCCCAAAACAGGCGTTTTCAGCCCATTACCGGCATATGGAAGAAACAGCAGTAAGCACAGGGAAATATCTCCTTCTAAATCCAAAACGCAGCTATCTAACAGAACGGTTGTCAATGTGTGCACTCAACTTCCAGAGTTAAACCCGTGTGTGGATTCAGCAGTCTGCAAACACTTTCTCTGCAGAGTCCCAAAACAGGCGTTTTCAGCCCATTACCGGCATATGGAAGAAACAGCAGTAAGCACAGGGAAATATCTGCTTCTAAATCCAAAACGCAGCTATCTAACAGAACGGTTGTCAATGTGTGCACTCAACTTCCAGAGTTAAACCCGTGTGTGGATTCAGCAGTCTGCAAACCCTTTCTGTGCAGAGTCCCAAAACAGGCGTTTTCAGCCCATTACCGGCATATGGAAGAAACAGCAGTAAGCACAGGGAAATATCTGCTTCTAAATCCAAAACGCAGCTATCTAACAGAACGGTTGTCAATGTGTGCACTCAACTTCCAGAGTTAAACCCGTGTGTGGATTCAGCAGTCTGCAAACACTTTCTCTGCAGAGTCCCAAAACAGGCGTTTTCAGCCCATTACCGGCATATGGAAGAAACAGCAGTAAGCACAGGGAAATATCTGCTTCTAAATCCAAAACGCAGCTATCTAACAGAACGGTTGTCAATGTGTGCACTCAACTTCCAGAGTTAAACCCGTGTGTGGATTCAGCAGTCTGCAAACACTTTCTGTGCAGAGTCCCAAAACAGGCGTTTTCAGCCCATTACCGGCATATGGAAGAAACAGCAGTAAGCACAGGGAAATATCTGCTTCTAAATCCAAAACGCAGCTATCTAACAGAACGGTTGTCAATGTGTGCACTCAACTTCCAGAGTTAAACCAGTGTGTGGATTCAGCAGTCTGCAAACACATTCTCTGCAGAGTCCCAAAACAGGCGTTTTCAGCCCATTACCGGCATATGGAAGAAACAGCAGTAAGCACAGGGAAATATCTGCTTCTAAATCCAAAACGCAGCTATCTAACAGAAGGGTTGTCAATGTGTGCACTCAACTTCCAGAGTTAAACCCGTGTGTGGATTCAGCAGTCCGCAAACACTTTCTCTGCAGAGTCCCAAAACAGGCGTTTTCAGCCCATTACCGGCATATGGAAGAAATAGCAGTAAGCACAGGGAAATATCTGCTTCTAAATCCAAAACGCAGCTATCTAACAGAACGGTTGTCAATGTGTGCACTCAACTTCCAGAGTTAAACCCGTGTGTCGATTCAGCAGTCTGCAAACACTTTCTCTGCAGTGTCCCAAAACAGGCGTTTTCAGCCCATTACCGGCATATGGAAGAAACAGCAGTAAGCACAGGGAAATATCTGCTTCTAAATCCAATACGCAGCTATCTAACAGAACGGTTGTCAATGTGTGCACTCAACTTCCAGAGTTAAACCCGTGTGTGGATTCAGCAGTCTGCAAACCCTTTCTGTGCAGAGTCCCAAAACAGGCGTTTTCAGCCCATTACCGGCATATGGAAGAAACAGCAGTAAGCACAGGGAAATATCTGCTTCTAAATCCAAAACGCAGCTATCTAACAGAACGGTTGTCAATGTGTGCACTCAACTTCCAGAGTTAAACCCGTGTGTGGATTCAGCAGTCTGCAAACACTTTCTCTGCAGAGTCCCAAAACAGGCGTTTTCAGCCCTTTACCAGCATATGGAAGAAACAGCAGTAAGCCCAGGGAAATATCTGCTTCTAAATCCAAAACGCAGCTATCTAACAGAACGGTTGTCAATGTCTGCACTCAACTTCCAGAGTTAAACCCGTGTGTGGATTCAGCAGTCTGCAAACACTTTCACTGCAGAGTCCCAAAACAGGCGTTTTCAGCCCATTACCGGCATATGGAAGAAACAGCAGTAAGCACAGGGAAATATCTGCTTCTAAATCCAATACGCAGCTATCTAACAGAACGGTTGTCAATGTGTGCACTCAACTTCCAGAGTTAAACCCGTGTGTGGATTCAGCAGTCTGCAAACCCTTTCTGTGCAGAGTCCCAAAACAGGCGTTTTCAGCCCATTACCGGCATATGGAAGAAACAGCAGTAAGCACAGGGAAATATCTGCTTCTAAATCCAAAACGCAGCTATCTAACAGAACGGTTGTCAATGTGTGCACTCAACTTCCAGAGTTAAACCCGTGTGTGGATTCAGCAGTCTGCAAACCCTTTCTCTGCAGAGTCCCAAAACAGGCGTTTTCAGCCCATTACCGGCATATGGAAGAAACAGCAGTAAGCACAGAGAAATATCTGCTTCTAAATCCAAAACGCAGCTATCTAACAGAACGGTTGTCAATGTGTCCACTCAACTTCCAGAGTTAAACCCGTGTGTGGATTCAGCAGTCTGCAAACCCTTTCTGTGCAGAGTCCCAAAACAGGCGTTTTCAGCCCATTACCGGCATATGGAAGAAACAGCAGTAAGCACAGGGAAATATCTGCTTCTAAATCCAAAACGCAGCTATCTAACAGAACGGTTGTCAATGTGTGCACTCAACTTCCAGAGTTAAACCCGTGTGTGGATTCAGCAGTCTGCAAACACTTTCTCTGCAGAGTCCCAAAACAGGCGTTTTCAGCCCATTACCGGCATATGGAAGAAACAGCAGTAAGCACAGGGAAATATCTGCTTCTAAATCCAATACGCAGCTATCTAACAGAACGGTTGTCAATGTGTGCACTCAACTTCCAGAGTTAAACCCGTGTGTGGATTCAGCAGTCTGCAAACCCTTTCTGTGCAGAGTCCCAAAACAGGCGTTTTCAGCCCATTACCGGCATATGGAAGAAACAGCAGTAAGCACAGGGAAATATCTGCTTCTAAATCCAAAACGCAGCTATCTAACAGAACGGTTGTCAATGTGTGCACTCAACTTCCAGAGTTAAACCCGTGTGTGGATTCAGCAGTCTGCAAACCCTTTCTCTGCAGAGTCCCAAAACAGGCGTTTTCAGCCCATTACCGGCATATGGAAGAAACAGCAGTAAGCACAGGGAAATATCTGCTTCTAAATCCAAAACGCAGCTATCTAACAGAACGGTTGTCAATGTGTGCACTCAACTTCCAGAGTTAAACCCGTGTGTGGATTCAGCAGTCTGCAAACCCTTTCTGTGCAGAGTCCCAAAACAGGCGTTTTCAGCCCATTACCGGCATATAGAAGAAACAGCAGTAAGCAGAGGGAAATATCTGCTTCTAAATCCAAAACGCAGCTATCTAACAGAACGGTTGTCAATGTGTGCACTCAACTTCCAGAGTTAAACCCGTGTGTGGATTCAGCAGTCTGCAAACCCTTTCACTGCAGAGTTCCAAAACAGGCGTTTTCAGCCCATTACCGGCATATGGAAGAAACAGCAGTAAGCACAGGGAAATATCTGCTTCTAAATCCAAAACGCAGCTATCTAACAGAACGGTTGTCAATGTGTGCACTCAACTTCCAGAGTTAAACCCGTGTGTGGATTCAGCAGTCTGCAAACACTTTCTCTGCAGAGTCCCAAAACAGGCGTTTTCAGCCCATTACCGGCATATGGAAGAAACAGCAGTAAGCACAGGGAAATATCTGCTTCTAAATCCAAAACGCAGCTATCTAACAGAACGGTTGTCAATGTGTGCACTCAACTTCCAGAGTTAAACCCGTGTGTGGATTCAGCAGTCTGCAAACCCTTTCTCTGCAGAGTCCCAAAACAGGCGTTTTCAGCCCATTACCGGCATATGGAAGAAACAGCAGTAAGCACAGGGAAATATCTCCTTCTAAATCCAAAACGCAGCTATCTAACAGAACGGTTGTCAATGTGTGCACTCAACTTCCAGAGTTAAACCCGTGTGTGGATTCAGCAGTCTGCAAACACTTTCTCTGCAGAGTCCCAAAACAGGCGTTTTCAGCCCATTACCGGCATATGGAAGAAACAGCAGTAAGCACAGGGAAATATCTGCTTCTAAATCCAAAACGCAGCTATCTAACAGAACGGTTGTCAATGTGTGCACTCAACTTCCAGAGTTAAACCCGTGTGTGGATTCAGCAGTCTGCAAACCCTTTCTGTGCAGAGTCCCAAAACAGGCGTTTTCAGCCCATTACCGGCATATGGAAGAAACAGCAGTAAGCACAGGGAAATATCTGCTTCTAAATCCAAAACGCAGCTATCTAACAGAACGGTTGTCAATGTGTGCACTCAACTTCCAGAGTTAAACCCGTGTGTGGATTCAGCAGTCTGCAAACACTTTCTCTGCAGAGTCCCAAAACAGGCGTTTTCAGCCCTTTACCGCATATGGAAGAAACAGCAGTAAGCCCAGGGAAATATCTGCTTCTAAATCCAAAACGCAGCTATATAACAGAACGGTTGTCAATGTGTGCACTCAACTTCCAGAGTTAAAACCGTGTGTGGATTCAGCAGTCTGCAAACCCTTTCTGTGCAGAGTCCCAAAACAGGCGTTTTCAGCCCATTACCGGCATATGGAAGAAACAGCAGTAAGCACAGGGAAATATCTGCTTCTAAATCCAAAACGCAGCTATCTAACAGAACGGTTGTCAATGTGTGCACTCAACTTCCAGAGTTAAACCAGTGTGTGGATTCAGCAGTCTGCAAACACATTCTCTGCAGAGTCCCAAAACAGGCGTTTTCAGCCCATTACCGGCATATGGAAGAAACAGCAGTAAGCACAGGGAAATATCTGCTTCTAAATCCAAAACGCAGCTATCTAACAGAACGGTTGTCAATGTGTGCACTCAACTTCCAGAGTTAAACCCGTGTGTGGATTCAGCAGTCCGCAAACACTTTCTCTGCAGAGTCCCAAAACAGGCGTTTTCAGCCCATTACCGGCATATGGAAGAAATAGCAGTAAGCACAGGGAAATATCTGCTTCTAAATCCAAAACGCAGCTATCTAACAGAACGGTTGTCAATGTGTGCACTCAACTTCCAGAGTTAAACCCGGTGTGTCGATTCAGCAGTCTGCAAACACTTTCTCTGCAGTGTCCCAAAACAGGCGTTTTCAGCCCATTACCGGCATATGGAAGAAACAGCAGTAAGCACAGGGAAATATCTGCTTCTAAATCCAATACGCAGCTATCTAACAGAACGGTTGTCAATGTGTGCACTCAACTTCCAGAGTTAAACCCGTGTGTGGATTCAGCAGTCTGCAAACCCTTTCTGTGCAGAGTCCCAAAACAGGCGTTTTCAGCCCATTACCGGCATATGGAAGAAACAGCAGTAAGCACAGGGAAATATCTGCTTCTAAATCCAAAACGCAGCTATCTAACAGAACGGTTGTCAATGTGTGCACTCAACTTCCAGAGTTAAACCCGTGTGTGGATTCAGCAGTCTGCAAACACTTTCTCTGCAGAGTCCCAAAACAGGCGTTTTCAGCCCTTTACCAGCATATGGAAGAAACAGCAGTAAGCCCAGGGAAATATCTGCTTCTAAATCCAAAACGCAGCTATCTAACAGAACGGTTGTCAATGTCTGCACTCAACTTCCAGAGTTAAACCCGTGTGTGGATTCAGCGGTCTGCAAACACTTTCTCTGCAGAGTCCCAAAACAGGCGTTTTCAGCCCATTACCGGCATATGGAAGAAACAGCAGTAAGCACAGGGAAATATCTGCTTCTAAATCCAATACGCAGCTATCTAACAGAACGGTTGTCAATGTGTGCACTCAACTTCCAGAGTTAAACCCGTGTGTGGATTCAGCAGTCTGCAAACCCTTTCTCTGCAGAGTCCCAAAACAGGCGTTTTCAGCCCATTACCGGCATATGGAAGAAACAGCAGTAAGCACAGGGAAATATCTGCTTCTAAATCCAAAACGCAGCTATCTAACAGAACGGTTGTCAATGTGTGCACTCAACTTCCAGAGTTAAACCCGTGTGTGGATTCAGCAGTCCGCAAACACTTTCTCTGCAGAGTCCCAAAACAGGCGTTTTCAGCCCATTACCGGCATATGGAAGAAATAGCAGTAAGCACAGGGAAATATCTGCTTCTAAATCCAAAACGCAGCTATCTAACAGAACGGTTGTCAATGTGTGCACTCAACTTCCAGAGTTAAACCCGTGTGTGGATTCAGCAGTCTGCAAACACTTTCTCTGCAGAGTCCCAAAACAGGCGTTTTCAGCCCATTACCGGCATATGGAAGAAACAGCAGTAAGCACAGGGAAATATCTGCTTCTAAATCCAATACGCAGCTATCTAACAGAACGGTTGTCAATGTGTGCACTCAACTTCCAGAGTTAAACCCGTGTGTGGATTCAGCAATCTGCAAACCCTTTCTGTGCAGAGTCCCAAAACAGGCGTTTTCAGCCCATTACCGGCATATGGAAGAAACAGCAGTAAGCACAGGGAAATACCTGCTTCTAAATCCAAAACGCAGCTATCTAACAGAACGGTTGTCAATGTGTGCACTCAACTTCCAGAGTTAAACCCGTGTGTGGATTCAGCAGTCTGCAAACCCTTTCTCTGCAGAGTCCCAAAACAGGCGTTTTCAGCCCATTACCGGCATATGGAAGAAACAGCAGTAAGCACAGGGAAATATCTGCTTCTAAATCCAAAACGCAGCTATCTAACAGAACGGTTGTCAATGTGTGCACTCAACTTCCAGAGTTAAACCCGTGTGTGGATTCAGAAGTCTGCAAACCCTTTCTGTGCAGAGTCCCAAAACAGGCGTTTTCAGCCCATTACCGGCATATAGAGAAGAAACAGCAGTAAGCAGAGGGAAATATCTGCTTCTAAATCCAAAACGCAGCTATCTAACAGAACGGTTGTCAATGTGTGCACTCAACTTCCAGAGTTAAACCCGTGTGTGGATTTAGCAGTCTGCAAACCCTTTCTCTGCAGAGTCCCAAAACAGGCGTTTTCAGCCCATTACCGGCATATGGAAGAAACAGCAGTAAGCACAGGGAAATATCTGCTTCTAAATCCAAAACGCAGCTATCTAACAGAACGGTTGTCAATGTGTGCACTCAACTTCCAGAGTTAAACCCGTGTGTGGATTCAGCAGTCTGCAAACACTTTCTCTGCAGAGTCCCAAAACAGGTGTTTTCAGCCCTTTACCGGCATATGGAAGAAACAGCAGTAAGCACAGGGAAATATCTGCTTCTAAATCCAAAACGCAGCTATCTAACAGAACGGTTGTCAATGTGTGCACTCAACTTCCAGAGTTAAACCCGTGTGTGGATTCAGCAGTCTGCAAACCCTTTCTCTGCAGAGTCCCAAAACAGGCGTTTTCAGCCCATTACCGGCATATGGAAGAAACAGCAGTAAGCACAGGGAAATATCTGCTTCTAAATCCAAAACGCAGCTATCTAACAGAACGGTTGTCAATGTGTGCACTCAACTTCCAGAGTTAAACCCGTGTGTGGATTCAGCAGTCTGCAAACCCTTTCTGTGCAGAGTCCCAAAACAGGCGTTTTCACCCCATTACCGGCATATGGAAGAAACAGCAGTAAGCACAGGGAAATATCTGCTTCTAAATCCAATACGCAGCTATCTAACAGAACGGTTGTCAATGTGTGCACTCAACTTCCAGAGTTAAACCCGTGTGTGGATTCAGCAGTCTGCAAACCCTTTCTGTGCAGAGTCCCAAAACAGGCGTTTTCAGCCCATTACCGGCATATGGAAGAAACAGCAGTAAGCACAGGGAAATATCTGCTTCTAAATCCAAAACGCAGCTATCTAACAGAACGGTTGTCAATGTGTGCACTCAACTTCCAGAGTTAAACCCGTGTGTGGATTCAGCAGTCTGCAAACCCTTTCTCTGCAGAGTCCCAAAACAGGCGTTTTCAGCCCATTACCGGCATATGGAAGAAACAGCAGTAAGCACAGGGAAATATCTGCTTCTAAATCCAAAACGCAGCTATCTAACAGAACGGTTGTCAATGTGTGCACTCAACTTCCAGAGTTAAACCCGTGTGTGGATTCAGCAGTCTGCAAACACTTTCTCTGCAGAGTCCCAAAACAGGCGTTTTCAGCCCATTACCGGCATATGGAAGAAACAGCAGTAAGCACAGGGAAATATCTGCTTCTAAATCCAAAACGCAGCTATCTAACAGAACGGTTGTCAATGTGTGCACTCAACTTCCAGAGTTAAACCAGTGTGTGGATTCAGCAGTCTGCAAACACATTCTCTGCAGAGTCCCAAAACAGGCGTTTTCAGCCCATTACCGGCATATGGAAGAAACAGCAGTAAGCACAGGGAAATATCTGCTTCTAAATCCAAAACGCAGCTATCTAACAGAACGGTTGTCAATGTGTGCACTCAACTTCCAGAGTTAAACCCGTGTGTGGATTCAGCAGTCCGCAAACACTTTCTCTGCAGAGTCCCAAAACAGGCGTTTTCAGCCCATTACCGGCATATGGAAGAAATAGCAGTAAGCCCAGGGAAATATCTGCTTCTAAATCCAAAACGCAGCTATCTCTGCAGAGTCCCAAAACAGGCGTTTTCAGCCCATTACCGGCATATGGAAGAAACAGCAGTAAGCACAGGGAAATATATGCTTCTAAATCCAAAACGCAGCTATCTAACAGAACGGTTGTCAATGTGTGCACTCAACTTCCAGAGTTAAACCCGTGTGTGGATTCAGCAGTCTGCAAACCCTTTCTGTGCAGAGTCCCAAAACAGGTGTTTTCAGCCCATTACCGGCATATGGAAGAAACAGCAGTAAGCAGAGGGAAATATCTGCTTCTAAATCCAAAACGCAGCTATCTAACAGAAAGGCTGTCAATGTGTGCACTCAACTTCCAGAGTTAAACCCGTGTGTGGATTCAGCAGTCTGCAAACCCTTTCTCTGCAGAGTCCCAAAACAGGCGTTTTCAGCCCATTACCGGCATATGGAAGAAACAGCAGTAAGCACAGGGAAATATCTGCTTCTAAATCCAAAACGCAGCTATCTGACAGAACGGTTGTCAATGTGTGCACTCAACTTCCAGAGTTAAACCCGTGTGTGGATTCAGCAGTCTGCAAACCCTTTCTCTGCAGAGTCCCAAAACAGGCGTTTTCAGCCCATTACCGGCATATGGAAGAAACAGCAGTAAGCACAGGGAAATATCTGCTTCTAAATCCAAAACGCAGCTATCTAACAGAACGGTTGTCAATGTGTGCACTCAACTTCCAGAGTTAAACCCGTGTGTGGATTCAGCAGTCTGCAAACCCTTTCTGTGCAGAGTCCCAAAACAGGCGTTTTCAGCCCATTACCGGCATATGGAAGAAACAGCAGTAAGCACAGGGAAATATCTGCTTCTAAATCCAAAACGAAGCTATCTAACAGAACGGTTGTCAATGTGTGCACTCAACTTCCAGAGTTAAACCAGTGTGTGGATTCAGCAGTCTGCAAACACATTCTCTGCAGAGTCCCAAAACAGGCGTTTTCAGCCCATTACCGGCATATGGAAGAAACAGCAGTAAGCACAGGGAAATATCTGCTTCTAAATCCAAAACGCAGCTATCTAACAGAACGGTTGTCAATGTGTGCACTCAACTTCCAGAGTTAAACCCGTGTGTGGATTCAGCAGTCCGCAAACCCTTTCTCTGCAGAGTCCCAAAACAGGCGTTTTCAGCCCATTACCGGCATATGGAAGAAACAGCAGTAAGCACAGGGAAATATCTGCTTCTAAATCCAAAACGCAGCTATCTAACAGAACGGTTGTCAATGTGTGCACTCAACTTCCAGAGTTAAACCCGTGTGTGGATTCAGCAGTCTGCAAACCCTTTCTGTGCAGAGTCCCAAAACAGGCGTTTTCAGCCCATTACCGGCATATGGAAGAAACAGCAGTAAGCACAGGGAAATATCTGCTTCTAAATCCAAAACGCAGCTATCTAACAGAACGGTTGTCAATGTGTGCACTCAACTTCCAGAGTTAAACCAGTGTGTGGATTCAGCAGTCTGCAAACACATTCTCTGCAGAGTCCCAAAACAGGCGTTTTCAGCCCATTACCGGCATATGGAAGAAACAGCAGTAAGCACAGGGAAATATCTGCTTCTAAATCCAAAACGCAGCTATCTAACAGAACGGTTGTCAATGTGTGCACTCAACTTCCAGAGTTAAACCCGTGTGTGGATTCAGCAGTCCGCAAACACTTTCTCTGCAGAGTCCCAAAACAGGCGTTTTCAGCCCATTACCGGCATATGGAAGAAATAGCAGTAAGCACAGGGAAATATCTGCTTCTAAATCCAAAACGCAGCTATCTAACAGAACGGTTGTCAATGTGTGCACTCAACTTCCAGAGTTAAACCCGTGTGTGGATTCAGCAGTCTGCAAACCCTTTCTCTGCAGAGTCCCAAAACAGGCGTTTTCAGCCCATTACCGGCATATGGAAGAAACAGCAGTAAGCACAGGGAAATATCTGCTTCTAAATCCAATACGCAGCTATCTAACAGAACGGTTGTCAATATGTGCACTCAACTTCCAGAGTTAAACCCGTGTGTGGATTCAGCAGTCTGCAAACCCTTTCTGTGCAGAGTCCCAAAACAGGCGTTTTCAGCCCATTACCGGCATATGGAAGAAACAGCAGTAAGCACAGGGAAATATCTGCTTCTAAATCCAAAACGCAGCTATCTAACAGAACGGTTGTCAATGTGTGCACTCAACTTCCAGAGTTAAACCCGTGTGTGGATTCAGCAGTCTGCAAACACTTTCTCTGCAGAGTCCCAAAACAGGCGTTTTCAGCCCTTTACCAGCATATGGAAGAAACAGCAGTAAGCCCAGGGAAATATCTGCTTCTAAATCCAAAACGCAGCTATATAACAGAACGGTTGTCAATGTGTGCACTCAACTTCCAGAGTTAAAACCGTGTGTGGATTCAGCAGTCTGCAAACACTTTCTCTGCAGAGTCCCAAAACAGGCGTTTTCAGCCCATTACCGGCATATGGAAGAAACAGCAGTAAGCACAGGGAAATATCTGCTTCTAAATCCAAAACGCAGCTATCTAACAGAACGGTTGTCAATGTGTGCACTCCACTTCCAGAGTTAAACCCGTGTGTGGATTCAGCAGTCTGCAAACCCTTTCTGTGCAGAGTCCCAAAACAGACATTTTCAGCCCATTACCGGCATATGGAAGAAACAGCAGTAAGCACAGGGAAATATCTGCTTCTAAATCCAAAACGCAGCTATCTAACAGAACGGTTGTCAATGTGTGCACTCAACTTCCAGAGTTAAACCAGTGTGTGGATTCAGCAGTCTGCAAACACTTTCTCTGCAGAGTCCCAAAACAGGCGTTTTCAGCCCATTACCGGCATATGGAAGAAACAGCAGTAAGCACAGGGAAATATCTGCTTCTAAATCCAAAACGCAGCTATCTAACAGAACGGTTGTCAATGTGTGCACTCAACTTCCAGAGTTAAACCCGTGTGTGGATTCAGCAGTCTGCAAACACTTTCTCTGCAAAGTCCCAAAACAGGCGTTTTCAGCCCATTACCGGCATATGGAAGAAACAGCAGTAAGCACAGGGAAATATCTGCTTCTAAATCCAAAACGCAGCTATCTAACAGAACGGTTGTCAATGTGTGCACTCAACTTCCAGAGTTAAACCCGTGTGTGGATTCAGCAGTCCGCAAACACTTTCTCTGCAGAGTCCCAAAACAGGCGTTTTCAGCCCATTACCGGCATATGGAAGAAATAGCAGTAAGCACAGGGAAATATCTTCTTCTAAATCCAAAACGCAGCTATCTAACAGAACGGTTGTCAATGTGTGCACTCAACTTCCAGAGTTAAACCCGTGTGTGGATTCAGCAGTCTGCAAACACTTTCTCTGCAGAGTCCCAAAACAGGCGTTTTCAGCCCATTACCGGCATATGGAAGAAACAGCAGTAAGCACAGGGAAATATCTGCTTCTAAATCCAATACGCAGCTATCTAACAGAACGGTTGTCAATGTGTGCACTCAACTTCCAGAGTTAAACCCGTGTGTGGATTCAGCAGTCTGCAAACACTTTCTCTGCAGAGTCCCAAAACAGGCGTTTTCAGCCCATTACCGGCATATGGAAGAAACAGCAGTAAGCACAGGGAAATATCTGCTTCTAAATCCAAAACGCAGCTATCTAACAGAACGGTTGTCAATGTGTGCACTCAACTTCCAGAGTTAAACCCGTGTGTGGATTCAGCAGTCCGCAAACACTTTCTCTGCAGAGTCCCAAAACAGGCGTTTTCAGCCCATTACCGGCATATGGAAGAAATAGCAGTAAGCACAGGGAAATATCTGCTTCTAAATCCAAAACGCAGCTATCTAACAGAACGGTTGTCAATGTGTGCACTCAACTTCCAGAGTTAAACCCGTGTGTGGATTCAGCAGTCTGCAAACCCTTTCTCTGCAGAGTCCCAAAACAGGCGTTTTCAGCCCATTACCGGCATATGGAAGAAACAGCAATAAGCACAGGGAAATATCTGCTTCTAAATCCAATACGCAGCTATCTAACAGAACGGTTATCAATGTGTGCACTCAACTTCCAGAGTTAAACCCGTGTGTGGATTCAGCAGTCTGCAAACCCTTTCTGTGCAGAGTCCCAAAACAGGCGTTTTCAGTCCATTACCGGCATATGGAAGAAACAGCAGTAAGCACAGGGAAATATCTGCTTCTAAATCCAAAACGCAGCTATCTAACAGAACGGTTGTCAATGTGTGCACTCAACTTCCAGAGTTAAACCCGTGTGTGGATTCAGCAGTCTGCAAACCCTTTCTCTGCAGAGTCCCAAAACAGGCGTTTTCAGCCCATTACCGGCATATGGAAGAAACAGCAGTAAGCACAGGGAAATATCTGCTTCTAAATCCAAAACGCAGCTATCTAACAGAACGGTTGTCAATGTGTGCACTCAACTTCCAGAGTTAAACCCGTGTGTGGATTCAGCAGTCTGCAAACCCTTTCTGTGCAGAGTCCCAAAACAGGCGTTTTCAGCCCATTACCGGCATATGGAAGAAACAGCAGTAAGCACAGGGAAATATCTGCTTCTAAATCCAAAACGCAGCTATCTAACAGAACGGTTGTCAATGTGTGCACTCAACTTCCAGAGTTAAACCCGTGTGTGGATTCAGCAGTCTGCAAACCCTTTCTGTGCAGAGTCCCAAAACAGGCGTTTTCAGCCCATTACCGGCATATGGAAGAAACAGCAGTAAGCACAGGGAAATATCTGCTTCTAAATCCAAAACGCAGCTATCTAACAGAACGGTTGTCAATGTGTGCACTCAACTTCCAGAGTTAAACCCGTGTGTGGATTCAGCAGTCCGCAAACACTTTCTCTGCAGAGTCCCAAAACAGGCGTTTTCAGCCCTTTACCGGCATATGGAAGAAATAGCAGTAAGCACAGGGAAATATCTTCTTCTAAATCCAAAACGCAGCTATCTAACAGAACGGTTGTCAATGTGTGCACTCAACTTCCAGAGTTAAACCCGTGTGTGGATTCAGCAGTCTGCAAACACTTTCTCTGCAGAGTCCCAAAACAGGCGTTTTCAGCCCATTACCGGCATATGGAAGAAACAGCAGTAAGCACAGGGAAATATCTGCTTCTAAATCCAATACGCAGCTATCTAACAGAACGGTTGTCAATGTGTGCACTCAACTTCCAGAGTTAAACCCGTGTGTGGATTCAGCAGTCTGCAAACACTTTCTCTGCAGAGTCCCAAAACAGGCGTTTTCAGCCCATTACCGGCATATGGAAGAAACAGCAGTAAGCACAGGGAAATATCTGCTTCTAAATCCAAAACGCAGCTATCTAACAGAACGGTTGTCAATGTGTTCACTCAACTTCCAGAGTTAAACCCGTGTGTGGATTCAGCAGTCCGCAAACACTTTCTCTGCAGAGTCCCAAAACAGGCGTTTTCAGCCCATTACCGGCATATGGAAGAAATAGCAGTAAGCACAGGGAAATATCTGCTTCTAAATCCAAAACGCAGCTATCTAACAGAACGGTTGTCAATGTGTGCACTCAACTTCCAGAGTTAAACCCGTGTGTGGATTCAGCAGTCTGCAAACCCTTTCTCTGCAGAGTCCCAAAACAGGCGTTTTCAGCCCATTACCGGCATATGGAAGAAACAGCAGTAAGCACAGGGAAATATCTGCTTCTAAATCCAATACGCAGCTATCTAACAGAACGGTTGTCAATGTGTGCACTCAACTTCCAGAGTTAAACCCGTGTGTGGATTCAGCAGTCTGCAAACCCTTTCTGTGCAGAGTCCCAAAACAGGCGTTTTCAGCCCATTACCGGCATATGGAAGAAACAGCAGTAAGCACAGGGAAATATCTGCTTCTAAATCCAAAACGCAGCTATCTAACAGAACGGTTGTCAATGTGTGCACTCAACTTCCAGAGTTAAACCCGTGTGTGGATTCAGCAGTCTGCAAACCCTTTCTGTGCAGAGTCCCAAAACAGGCGTTTTCAGCCCATTACCGGCATATGGAAGAAACAGCAGTAAGCACAGGGAAATATCTGCTTCTAAATCCAAAACGCAGCTATCTAACAGAACGGTTGTCAATGTGTGCACTCAACTTCCAGAGTTAAACCCGTGTGTGGATTCAGCAGTCTGCAAACCCTTTCTGTGCAGAGTCCCAAAACAGGCGTTTTCAGCCCATTACCGGCATATGGAAGAAACAGCAGTAAGCACAGGGAAATATCTGCTTCTAAATCCAAAACGCAGCTATCTAACAGAACGGTTGTCAATGTGTGCACTCAACTTCCAGAGTTAAACCCGTGTGTGGATTCAGCAGTCTGCAAACCCTTTCTGTGCAGAGTCCCAAAACAGGCGTTTTCAGCCCATTACCGGCATATGGAAGAAACAGCAGTAAGCACAGGGAAATATCTGCTTCTAAATCCAAAACGCAGCTATCTAACAGAACGGTTGTCAATGTGTGCACTCAACTTCCAGAGTTAAACCCGTGTGTGGATTCAGCAGTCTGCAAACCCTTTCTCTGCAGAGTCCCAAAACAGGCGTTTTCAGCCCATTACCGGCATATGGAAGAAACAGCAGTAAGCACAGGGAAATATCTGCTTCTAAATCCAAAACGCAGCTATCTAACAGAACGGTTGTCAATGTGTGCACTCAACTTCCAGAGTTAAACCCGTGTGTGGATTCAGCAGTCTGCAAACACATTCTCTGCAGAGTCCCAAAACAGGCGTTTTCAGCCCATTACCGGCATATGGAAGAAACAGCAGTAAGCACAGGGAAATATCTGCTTCTAAATCCAAAACGCAGCTATCTAACAGAACGGTTGTCAATGTGTGCACTCAACTTCCAGAGTTAAACCCGTGTGTGGATTCAGCAGTCCGCAAACACTTTCACTGCAGAGTCCCAAAACAGGCGTTTTCAGCCCATTACCGGCATATGGAAGAAATAGCAGTAAGCACAGGGAAATATCTGCTTCTAAATCCAAAACGCAGCTATCTAACAGAACGGTTGTCAATGTGTGCACTCAACTTCCAGAGTTAAACCCGTGTGTCGATTCAGCAGTCTGCAAACACTTTCTCTGCAGAGTCCCAAAACAGGCGTTTTCAGCCCATTACCGGCATATGGAAGAAACAGCAGTAAGCACAGGGAAATATCTGCTTCTAAATCCAATACGCAGCTATCTAACAGAACGGTTGTCAATGTGTGCACTCAACTTCCAGAGTTAAACCCGTGTGTGGATTCAGCAGTCTGCAAACCCTTTCTGTGCAGAGTCCCAAAACAGGCGTTTTCAGCCCATTACCGGCATATGGAAGAAACAGCAGTAAGCACAGGGAAATATCTGCTTCTAAATCCAAAACGCAGCTATCTAACAGAACGGTTGTCAATGTGTGCACTCAACTTCCAGAGTTAAACCCGTGTGTGGATTCAGCAGTCTGCAAACACTTTCTCTGCAGAGTCCCAAAACAGGCGTTTTCAGCCCTTTACCAGCATATGGAAGAAACAGCAGTAAGCCCAGGGAAATATCTGCTTCTAAATCCAAAACGCAGCTATATAACAGAACGGTTGTCAATGTGTGCACTCAACTTCCAGAGTTAAAACCGTGTGTGGATTCAGCAGTCTGCAAACACTTTCTCTGCAGAGTCCCAAAACAGGCGTTTTCAGCCCATTACCGGCATATGGAAGAAACAGCAGTAAGCACAGGGAAATATCTGCTTCTAAATCCAAAACGCAGCTATCTAACAGAACGGTTGTCAATGTGTGCACTCCACTTCCAGAGTTAAAGTCGTTTGTGGATTCAGCAGTCTGCAAACCCTTTCTGTGCAGAGTCCCAAAACAGACGTTTTCAGCCCATTACCGGCATATGGAAGAAACAGCAGTAAGCACAGGGAAATATCTGCTTCTAAATCCAAAACGCAGCTATCTAACAGAACGGTTGTCAATGTGTGCACTCAACTTCCAGAGTTAAACCCGTGTGTGGATTCAGCAGTCTGCAAACACTTTCTCTGCAGAGTCCCAAAACAGGCGTTTTCAGCCCATTACCGGCATATGGAAGAAACAGCAGTAAGCACAGGGAAATATGTGCTTCTAAATCCAAAACGCAGCTATCTAACAGAACGGTTGTCAATGTGTGCACTCAACTTCCAGAGTTAAACCCGTGTGTGGATTCAGCAGTCTGCAAACACTTTCTCTGCAAAGTCCCAAAACAGGCGTTTTCAGCCCATTACCGGCATATGGAAGAAACAGCAGTAAGCACAGGGAAATATCTGCTTCTAAATCCAAAACGCAGCTATCTAACAGAACGGTTGTCAATGTGTGCACTCAACTTCCAGAGTTAAAACAGTGTGTGGATTCAGCAGTCCGCAATCACTTTCTCTGCAGAGTCCCAAAACAGGCGTTTTCAGCCCATTACCGGCATATGGAAGAAATAGCAGTAAGCACAGGGAAATATCTTCTTCTAAATCCAAAACGCAGCTATCTAACAGAACGGTTGTCAATGTGTGCACTCAACTTCCAGAGTTAAACCCGTGTGTGGATTCAGCAGTCTGCAAACACTTTCTCTGCAGAGTCCCAAAACAGGCGTTTTCAGCCCATTGCCGGCATATGGAAGAAACAGCAGTAAGCACAGGGAAATATCTGCTTCTAAATCCAATACGCAGCTATCTAACAGAACGGTTGTCAATGTGTGCACTCAACTTCCAGAGTTAAACCCATGTGTGGATTCAGCAGTCTGCAAACACTTTCTCTGCAGAGTCCCAAAACAGGCGTTTTCAGCCCATTACCGGCATATGGAAGAAACAGCAGTAAGCACAGGGAAATATCTGCTTCTAAATCCAATACGCAGCTATCTAACAGAACGGTTGTCAATGTGTGCACTCAACTTCCAGAGTTAAACCCGTGTGTGGATTCAGCAGTCTGCAAACCCTTTCTGTGCAGAGTCCCAAAACAGGCGTTTTCAGCCCATTACCGGCATATGGAAGAAACAGCAGTAAGCACAGGGAAATATCTGCTTCTAAATCCAAAACGCAGCTATCTAACAGAACGGTTGTCAATGTGTGCACCCAACTTCCAGAGTTAAACCCGTGTGTGGATTCAGCAGTCTGCAAACACTTTCTCTGCAGAGTCCCAAAACAGGCGTTTTCAGCCCTTTACCAGCATATGGAAGAAACAGCAGTAAGCCCAGGGAAATATCTGCTTCTAAATCCAAAACGCAGCTATCTAACAGAACGGTTGTCAATGTGTGCACTCAACTTCCAGAGTTAAAACCGTGTGTGGATTCAGCAGTCTGCAAACACTTTCTCTGCAGAGTCCCAAAACAGGCGTTTTCAGCCCATTACCGGCATATGGAAGAAACAGCAGTAAGCACAGGGAAATATCTGCTTCTAAATCCAAAACGCAGCTATCTAACAGAACGGTTGTCAATGTGTGCACTCAACTTCCAGAGTTAAACCAGTGTGTGGATTCAGCAGTCTGCAAACACATTCTCTGCAGAGTCCCAAAACAGGCGTTTTCAGCCCATTACCGGCATATGGAAGAAACAGCAGTAAGCACAGGGAAATATCTGCTTCTAAATCCAAAACGCAGCTATCTAACAGAACGGTTGTCAATGTGTGCACTCAACTTCCAGAGTTAAACCCGTGTGTGGATTCAGCAGTCCGCAAACACTTTCTCTGCAGAGTCCCAAAACAGGCGTTTTCAGCCCATTACCGGCATATGGAAGAAATAGCAGTAAGCACAGGGAAATATCTGCTTCTAAATCCAAAACGCAGCTATCTAACAGAACGGTTGTCAATGTGTGCACTCAACTTCCAGAGTTAAACCCGTGTGTGGATTCAGCAGTCTGCAAACCCTTTCTCTGCAGAGTCCCAAAACAGGCGTTTTCAGCCCATTACCGGCATATGGAAGAAACAGCAGTAAGCACAGGGAAATATCTGCTTCTAAATCCAATACGCAGCTATCTAACAGAACGGTTGTCAATGTGTGCACTCAACTTCCAGAGTTAAACCCGTGTGTGGATTCAGCAGTCTGCAAACCCTTTCTGTGCAGAGTCCCAAAACAGGCGTTTTCAGCCCATTACCGGCATATGGAAGAAACAGCAGTAAGCACAGGGAAATATCTGCTTCTAAATCCAAAACGCAGCTATCTAACAGAACGGTTGTCAATGTGTGCACTCAACTTCCAGAGTTAAACCCGTGTGTGGATTCAGCAGTCTGCAAACACTTTCTCTGCAGAGTCCCAAAACAGGCGTTTTCAGCCCTTTACCAGCATATGGAAGAAACAGCAGTAAGCCCAGGGAAATATCTGCTTCTAAATCCAAAACGCAGCTATATAACAGAACGGTTGTCAATGTGTGCACTCAACTTCCAGAGTTAAAACCGTGTGTGGATTCAGCAGTCTGCAAACACTTTCTCTGCAGAGTCCCAAAACAGGCGTTTTCAGCCCATTACCGGCATATGGAAGAAACAGCAGTAAGCACAGGGAAATATCTGCTTCTAAATCCAAAACGCAGCTATCTAACAGAACGGTTGTCAATGTGTACACTCCACTTCCAGAGTTAAACCCGTGTGTGGATTCAGCAGTCTGCAAACCCTTTCTGTGCAGAGTCCCAAAACAGACATTTTCAGCCCATTACCGGCATATGGAAGAAACAGCAGTAAGCACAGGGAAATATCTGCTTCTAAATCCAAAACGCAGCTATCTAACAGAACGGTTGTCAATGTGTGCACTCAACTTCCAGAGTTAAACCCGTGTGTGGATTCAGCAGTCTGCAAACACTTTCTCTGCAGAGTCCCAAAACAGGCGTTTTCAGCCCATTACCGGCATATGGAAGAAACAGCAGTAAGCACAGGGAAATATCTGCTTCTAAATCCAAAACGCAGCTATCTAACAGAACGGTTGTCAATGTGTGCACTCAACTTCCAGAGTTAAACCCGTGTGTGGATTCAGCAGTCTGCAAACACTTTCTCTGCAGAGTCCCAAAACAGGCGTTTTCAGCCCATTACCGGCATATGGAAGAAACAGCAGTAAGCACAGGGAAATATCTGCTTCTAAATCCAAAACGCAGCTATCTAACAGAACGGTTGTCAATGTGTGCACTCAACTTCCAGAGTTAAACCCGTGTGTGGATTCAGCAGTCCGCAAACACTTTCTCTGCAGAGTCCCAAAACAGGCGTTTTCAGCCCATTACCGGCATATGGAAGAAATAGCAGTAAGCACAGGGAAATATCTTCTTCTAAATCCAAAACGCAGCTATCTAACAGAACGGTTGTCAATGTGTGCACTCAACTTCCAGAGTTAAACCCGTGTGTGGATTCAGCAGTCTGCAAACACTTTCTCTGCAGAGTCCCAAAACAGGCGTTTTCAGCCCATTACCGGCATATGGAAGAAACAGCAGTAAGCACAGGGAAATATCTGCTTCTAAATCCAATACGCAGCTATCTAACAGAACGGTTGTCAATGTGTGCACTCAACTTCCAGAGTTAAACCCGTGTGTGGATTCAGCAGTCTGCAAACACTTTCTCTGCAGAGTCCCAAAACAGGCGTTTTCAGCCCATTACCGGCATATGGAAGAAACAGCAGTAAGCACAGGGAAATATCTGCTTCTAAATCCAAAACGCAGCTATCTAACAGAACGGTTGTCAATGTGTGCACTCAACTTCCAGAGTTAAACCCGTGTGTGGATTCAGCAGTCCACAAACACTTTCTCTGCAGAGTCCCAAAACAGGCGTTTTCAGCCCATTACCGGCATATGGAAGAAATAGCAGTAAGCACAGGGAAATATCTGCTTCTAAATCCAAAACGCAGCTATCTAACAGAACGGTTGTCAATGTGTGCACTCAACTTCCAGAGTTAAACCCGTGTGTGGATTCAGCAGTCTGCAAACCCTTTCTCTGCAGAGTCCCAAAACAGGCGTTTTCAGCCCATTACCGGCATATGGAAGAAACAGCAATAAGCACAGGGAAATATCTGCTTCTAAATCCAATACGCAGCTATCTAACAGAACGGTTGTCAATGTGTGCACTCAACTTCCAGAGTTAAACCCGTGTGTGGATTCAGCAGTCTGCAAACCCTTTCTGTGCAGAGTCCCAAAACAGGCGTTTTCAGCCCATTACCGGCATATGGAAGAAACAGCAGTAAGCACAGGGAAATATCTGCTTCTAAATCCAAAACGCAGCTATCTAACAGAACGGTTGTCAATGTGTGCACTCAACTTCCAGAGTTAAACCCGTGTGTGGATTCAGCAGTCTGCAAACCCTTTCTCTGCAGAGTCCCAAAACAGGCGTTTTCAGCCCATTACCGGCATATGGAAGAAACAGCAGTAAGCACAGGGAAATATCTGCTTCTAAATCCAAAACGCAGCTATCTAACAGAACGGTTGTCAATGTGTGCACTCAACTTCCAGAGTTAAACCCGTGTGTGGATTCAGCAGTCTGCAAACCCTTTCTGTGCAGAGTCCCAAAACAGGCGTTTTCAGCCCATTACCGGCATATGGAAGAAACAGCAGTAAGCACAGGGAAATATCTGCTTCTAAATCCAAAACGCAGCTATCTAACAGAACGGTTGTCAATGTGTGCACTCAACTTCCAGAGTTAAACCCGTGTGTGGATTCAGCAGTCTGCAAACCCTTTCTGTGCAGAGTCCCAAAACAGGCGTTTTCAGCCCATTACCGGCATATGGAAGAAACAGCAGTAAGCACAGGGAAATATCTGCTTCTAAATCCAAAACGCAGCTATCTAACAGAACGGTTGTCAATGTGTGCACTCAACTTCCAGAGTTAAACCCGTGTGTGGATTCAGCAGTCTGCAAACCCTTTCTCTGCAGAGTCCCAAAACAGGCGTTTTCAGCCCATTACCGGCATATGGAAGAAACAGCAGTAAGCACAGGGAAATATCTGCTTCTAAATCCAAAACGCAGCTATCTAACAGAACGGTTGTCAATGTGTGCACTCCACTTCCAGAGTTAAACCCGTGTGTGGATTCAGCAGTCTGCAAACCCTTTCTGTGCAGACTCCCAAAACAGACGTTTTCAGCCCATTACCGGCATATGGAAGAAACAGCAGTAAGCACAGGGAAATATCTGCTTCTAAATGCAAAACGCAGCTATCTAACAGAACGGTTGTCAATGTGTGCACTCAACTTCCAGAGTTAAACCCGTGTGTGGATTCAGCAGTCTGCAAACACTTTCTCTGCAGAGTCCCAAAACAGGCGTTTTCAGCCCATTACCGGCATATGGAAGAAACAGCAGTAAGCACAGGGAAATATCTGCTTCTAAATCCAAAACGCAGCTATCTAACAGAACGGTTGTCAATGTGTGCACTCAACTTCCAGAGTTAAACCCGTGTGTGGATTCAGCAGTCTGCAAACACTTTCTCTGCAAAGTCCCAAAACAGGCGTTTTCAGCCCATTACCGGCATATGGAAGAAACAGCAGTAAGCACAGGGAAATATCTGCTTCTAAATCCAAAACGCAGCTATCTAACAGAACGGTTGTCAATGTGTGCACTCAACTTCCAGAGTTAAACCCGTGTGTGGATTCAGCAGTCTGCAAACACTTTCTCTGCAGAGTCCCAAAACAGGCGTTTTCAGCCCTTTACCAGCATATGGAAGAAACAGCAGTAAGCCCAGGGAAATATCTGCTTCTAAATCCAAAACGCAGCTATATAACAGAACGGTTGTCAATGTGTGCACTCAACTTCCAGAGTTAAAACCGTGTGTGGATTCAGCAGTCTGCAAACACTTTCTCTGCAGAGTCCCAAAACAGGCGTTTTCAGCCCATTACCGGCATATGGAAGAAACAGCAGTAAGCACAGGGAAATATCTGCTTCTAAATCCAAAACGCAGCTATCTAACAGAACGGTTGTCAATGTGTGCACTCCACTTCCAGAGTTAAAGTCGTGTGTGGATTCAGCAGTCTGCAAACCCTTTCTGTGCAGAGTCCCAAAACAGACGTTTTCAGCCCATTACCGGCATATGGAAGAAACAGCAGTAAGCACAGGGAAATATGTGCTTCTAAATCCAAAACGCAGCTATCTAACAGAACGGTTGTCAATGTGTGCACTCAACTTCCAGAGTTAAACCCGTGTGTGGATTCAGCAGTCTGCAAACACTTTCTCTGCAAAGTCCCAAAACAGGCGTTTTCAGCCCATTACCGGCATATGGAAGAAACAGCAGTAAGCACAGGGAAATATCTGCTTCTAAATCCAAAACGCAGCTATCTAACAGAACGGTTGTCAATGTGTGCACTCAACTTCCAGAGTTAAAACCGTGTGTGGATTCAGCAGTCCGCAAACACTTTCTCTGCAGAGTCCCAAAACAGGCGTTTTCAGCCCATTACCGGCATATGGAAGAAACAGCAGTAAGCACAGGGAAATATCTGCTTCTAAATCCAAAACGCAGCTATCTAACAGAACGGTTGTCAATGTGTGCACTCAACTTCCAGAGTTAAACCCGTGTGTGGATTCAGCAGTCTGCAAACCCTTTCTGTGCAGAGTCCCAAAACAGGCGTTTTCAGCCCATTACCGGCATATGGAAGAAACAGCAGTAAGCACAGGGAAATATCTGCTTCTAAATCCAAAACACAGCTATCTAACAGAACGGTTGTCAATGTGTGCACTCAACTTCCAGAGTTAAACCAGTGTGTGGATTCAGCAGTCTGCAAACACATTCTCTGCAGAGTCCCAAAACAGGCGTTTTCAGCCCATTACCGGCATATGGAAGAAACAGCAGTAAGCACAGGGAAATATCTGCTTCTAAATCCAAAACGCAGCTATCTAACAGAACGGTTGTCAATGTGTGCACTCAACTTCCAGAGTTAAACCCGTGTGTGGATTCAGCAGTCCGCAAACACTTTCTCTGCAGAGTCCCAAAACAGGCGTTTTCAGCCCATTACCGGCATATGGAAGAAATAGCAGTAAGCACAGGGAAATATCTGCTTCTAAATCCAAAACGCAGCTATCTAACAGAACGGTTGTCAATGTGTGCACTCAACTTCCAGAGTTAAACCCGTGTGTGGATTCAGCAGTCTGCAAACCCTTTCTCTGCAGAGTCCCAAAACAGGCGTTTTCAGCCCATTACCGGCATATGGAAGAAACAGCAGTAAGCACAGGGAAATATCTGCTTCTAAATCCAATACGCAGCTATCTAACAGAACGGTTGTCAATGTGTGCACTCAACTTCCAGAGTTAAACCCGTGTGTGGATTCAGCAGTCTGCAAACCCTTTCTGTGCAGAGTCCCAAAACAGGCGTTTTCAGCCCATTACCGGCATATGGAAGAAACAGCAGTAAGCACAGGGAAATATCTGCTTCTAAATCCAAAACGCAGCTATCTAACAGAACGGTTGTCAATGTGTGCACTCAACTTCCAGAGTTAAACCCGTGTGTGGATTCAGCAGTCTGCAAACACTTTCTCTGCAGAGTCCCAAAACAGGCGTTTTCAGCCCTTTACCAGCATATGGAAGAAACAGCAGTAAGCCCAGGGAAATATCTGCTTCTAAATCCAAAACGCAGCTATATAACAGAACGGTTGTCAATGTGTGCACTCAACTTCCAGAGTTAAAACCGTGTGTGGATTCAGCAGTCTGCAAACACTTTCTCTGCAGAGTCCCAAAACAGGCGTTTTCAGCCCATTACCGGCATATGGAAGAAACAGCAGTAAGCACAGGGAAATATCTGCTTCTAAATCCAAAACGCAGCTATCTAACAGAACGGTTGTCAATGTGTGCACTCCACTTCCAGAGTTAAACCCGTGTGTGGATTCAGCAGTCTGCAAACCCTTTCTGTGCAGAGTCCCAAAACAGACATTTTCAGCCCATTACCGGCATATGGAAGAAACAGCAGTAAGCACAGGGAAATATCTGCTTCTAAATCCAAAACGCAGCTATCTAACAGAACGGTTGTCAATGTGTGCACTCAACTTCCAGAGTTAAACCCGTGTGTGGATTCAGCAGTCTGCAAACACTTTCTCTGCAGAGTCCCAAAACAGGCGTTTTCAGCCCATTACCGGCATATGGAAGAAACAGCAGTAAGCACAGGGAAATATCTGCTTCTAAATCCAAAACGCAGCTATCTAACAGAACGGTTGTCAATGTGTGCACTCAACTTCCAGAGTTAAACCCGTGTGTGGATTCAGCAGTCTGCAAACACTTTCTCTGCAGAGTCCCAAAACAGGCGTTTTCAGCCCATTACCGGCATATGGAAGAAACAGCAGTAAGCACAGGGAAATATCTGCTTCTAAATCCAAAACGCAGCTATCTAACAGAACGGTTGTCAATGTGTGCACTCAACTTCCAGAGTTAAACCCGTGTGTGGATTCAGCAGTCCGCAAACACTTTCTCTGCAGAGTCCCAAAACAGGCGTTTTCAGCCCATTACCGGCATATGGAAGAAATAGCAGTAAGCACAGGGAAATATCTTCTTCTAAATCCAAAACGCAGCTATCTAACAGAACGGTTGTCAATGTGTGCACTTAACTTCCAGAGTTAAACCCGTGTGTGGATTCAGCAGTCTGCAAACACTTTCTCTGCAGAGTCCCAAAACAGGCGTTTTCAGCCCATTACCGGCATATGGAAGAAACAGCAGTAAGCACAGGGAAATATCTGCTTCTAAATCCAATACGCAGCTATCTAACAGAACGGTTGTCAATGTGTGCACTCAACTTCCAGAGTTAAACCCGTGTGTGGATTCAGCAGTCTGCAAACACTTTCTCTGCAGAGTCCCAAAACAGGCGTTTTCAGCCCATTACCGGCATATGGAAGAAACAGCAGTAAGCACAGGGAAATATCTGCTTCTAAATCCAAAACGCAGCTATCTAACAGAACGGTTGTCAATGTGTGCACTCAACTTCCAGAGTTAAACCCGTGTGTGGATTCAGCAGTCCGCAAACACTTTCTCTGCAGAGTCCCAAAACAGGCGTTTTCAGCTCATTACCGGCATATGGAAGAAATAGCAGTAAGCACAGGGAAATATCTGCTTCTAAATCCAAAACGCAGCTATCTAACAGAACGGTTGTCAATGTGTGCACTCAACTTCCAGAGTTAAACCCGTGTGTGGATTCAGCAGTCTGCAAACCCTTTCTCTGCAGAGTCCCAAAACAGGCGTTTTCAGCCCATTACCGGCATATGGAAGAAACAGCAATAAGCACAGGGAAATATCTGCTTCTAAATCCAATACGCAGCTATCTAACAGAACGGTTGTCAATGTGTGCACTCAACTTCCAGAGTTAAACCCGTGTGTGGATTCAGCAGTCTGCAAACCCTTTCTGTGCAGAGTCCCAAAACAGGCGTTTTCAGCCCATTACCGGCATATGGAAGAAACAGCAGTAAGCACAGGGAAATATCTGCTTCTAAATCCAAAACGCAGCTATCTAACAGAACGGTTGTCAATGTGTGCACTCAACTTCCAGAGTTAAACCCGTGTGTGGATTCAGCAGTCTGCAAACCCTTTCTCTGCAGAGTCCCAAAACAGGCGTTTTCAGCCCATTACCGGCATATGGAAGAAACAGCAGTAAGCACAGGGAAATATCTGCTTCTAAATCCAAAACGCAGCTATCTAACAGAACGGTTGTCAATGTGTGCACTCAACTTCCAGAGTTAAACCCGTGTGTGGATTCAGCAGTCTGCAAACCCTTTCTGTGCAGAGTCCCAAAACAGGCGTTTTCAGCCCATTACCGGCATATGGAAGAAACAGCAGTAAGCACAGGGAAATATCTGCTTCTAAATCCAAAACGCAGCTATCTAACAGAACGGTTGTCAATGTGTGCACTCAACTTCCAGAGTTAAACCCGTGTGTGGATTCAGCAGTCTGCAAACCCTTTCTGTGCAGAGTCCCAAAACAGGCGTTTTCAGCCCATTACCGGCATATGGAAGAAACAGCAGTAAGCACAGGGAAATATCTGCTTCTAAATCCAAAACGCAGCTATCTAACAGAACGGTTGTCAATGTGTGCACTCAACTTCCAGAGTTAAACCCGTGTGTGGATTCAGCAGTCTGCAAACCCTTTCTCTGCAGAGTCCCAAAACAGGCGTTTTCAGCCCATTACCGGCATATGGAAGAAACAGCAGTAAGCACAGGGAAATATCTGCTTCTAAATCCAAAACGCAGCTATCTAACAGAACGGTTGTCAATGTGTGCACTCCACTTCCAGAGTTAAACCCGTGTGTGGATTCAGCAGTCTGCAAACCCTTTCTGTGCAGAGTCCCAAAACAGACGTTTTCAGCCCATTACCGGCATATGGAAGAAACAGCAGTAAGCACAGGGAAATATCTGCTTCTAAATCCAAAACGCAGCTATCTAACAGAACGGTTGTCAATGTGTGCACTCAACTTCCAGAGTTAAACCCGTGTGTGGATTCAGGAGTCTGCAAACACTTTCTCTGCAGAGTCCCAAAACAGGCGTTTTCAGCCCATTACCGGCATATGGAAGAAACAGCAGTAAGCACAGGGAAATATCTGCTTCTAAATCCAAAACGCAGCTATCTAACAGAACGGTTGTCAATGTGTGCACTCAACTTCCAGAGTTAAACCCGTGTGTGGATTCAGCAGTCTGCAAACACTTTCTCTGCAAAGTCCCAAAACAGGCGTTTTCAGCCCATTACCGGCATATGGAAGAAACAGCAGTAAGCACAGGGAAATATCTGCTTCTAAATCCAAAACGCAGCTATCTAACAGAACGGTTGTCAATGTGTGCACTCAACTTCCAGAGTTAAACCCGTGTGTGGATTCAGCAGTCCGCAAACACTTTCTCTGCAGAGTCCCAAAACAGGCGTTTTCAGCCCTTTACCGGCATATGGAAGAAATAGCAGTAAGCACAGGGAAATATCTTCTTCTAAATCCAAAACGCAGCTATCTAACAGAACGGTTGTCAATGTGTGCACTCAACTTCCAGAGTTAAACCCGTGTGTGGATTCAGCAGTCTGCAAACACTTTCTCTGCAGAGTCCCAAAACAGGCGTTTTCAGCCCATTACCGGCATATGGAAGAAACAGCAGTAAGCACAGGGAAATATCTGCTTCTAAATCCAAAACGCAGCTATCTAACAGAACGGTTGTCAATGTGTGCACTCAACTTCCAGAGTTAAACCCGTGTGTGGATTCAGCAGTCCGCAAACACTTTCTCTGCAGAGTCCCAAAACAGGCGTTTTCAGCCCATTACCGGCATAAGGAAGAAATAGCAGTAAGCACAGGAAAATATCTGCTTCTAAATCCAAAACGCAGCTATCTAACAGAACGGTTGTCAATGTGTGCACTCAACTTCCAGAGTTAAACCAGTGTGTGGATTCAGCAGTCTGCAAACCCTTTCTCTGCAGAGTCCCAAAACAGGCGTTTTCAGCCCATTACCGGCATATGGAAGAAACAGCAGTAAGCACAGGGAAATATCTGCTTCTAAATCCAATACGCAGCTATCTAACAGAACGGTTGTCAATGTGTGCACTCAACTTCCAGAGTTAAACCCGTGTGTGGATTCAGCAGTCTGCAAACCCTTTCTGTGCAGAGTCCCAAAACAGGCGTTTTCAGCCCATTACCGGCATATGGAAGAAACAGCAGTAAGCACAGGGAAATATCTGCTTCTAAATCCAAAACGCAGCTATCTAACAGAACGGTTGTCAATGTGTGCACTCAACTTCCAGAGTTAAACCCGTGTGTGGATTCAGCAGTCTGCAAACCCTTTCTCTGCAGAGTCCCAAAACAGGCGTTTTCAGCCCATTACCGGCATATGGAAGAAACAGCAGTAAGCACAGGGAAATATCTGCTTCTAAATCCAAAACGCAGCTATCTAACAGAACGGTTGTCAATGTGTGCACTCAACTTCCAGAGTTAAACCCGTGTGTGGATTCAGCAGTCTGCAAACCCTTTCTGTGCAGAGTCCCAAAACAGGCGTTTTCAGCCCATTACCGGCATATGGAAGAAACAGCAGTAAGCACAGGGAAATATCTGCTTCTAAATCCAAAACGCAGCTATCTAACAGAACGGTTGTCAATGTGTGCACTCAACTTCCAGAGTTAAACCCGTGTGTGGATTCAGCAGTCTGCAAACCCTTTCTGTGCAGAGTCCCAAAACAGGCGTTTTCAGCCCATTACCGGCATATGGAAGAAACAGCAGTAAGCACAGGGAAATATCTGCTTCTAAATCCAAAACGCAGCTATCTAACAGAACGGTTGTCAATGTGTGCACTCAACTTCCAGAGTTAAACCCGTGTGTGGATTCAGCAGTCTGCAAACCCTTTCTCTGCAGAGTCCCAAAACAGGCGTTTTCAGCCCATTACCGGCATATGGAAGAAACAGCAGTAAGCACAGGGAAATATCTGCTTCTAAATCCAAAACGCAGCTATCTAACAGAACGGTTGTCAATGTGTGCACTCAACTTCCAGAGTTAAACCCGTGTGTGGATTCAGCAGTCTGCAAACCCTTTCTGTGCAGAGTCCCAAAACAGGCGTTTTCAGCCCATTACCGGCATATGGAAGAAACAGCAGTAAGCACAGGGAAATATCTGCTTCTAAATCCAAAACGCAGCTATCTAACAGAACGGTTGTCAATGTGTGCACTCAACTTCCAGAGTTAAACCAGTGTGTGGATTCAGCAGTCTGCAAACACATTCTCTGCAGAGTCCCAAAACAGGCGTTTTCAGCCCATTACCGGCATATGGAAGAAACAGCAGTAAGCACAGGGAAATATCTGCTTCTAAATCCAAAACGCAGCTATCTAACAGAACGGTTGTCAATGTGTGCACTCAACTTCCAGAGTTAAACCCGTGTGTGGATTCAGCAGTCCGCAAACACTTTCTCTGCAGAGTCCCAAAACAGGCGTTTTCAGCCCATTACCGGCATATGGAAGAAATAGCAGTAAGCACAGGGAAATATCTGCTTCTAAATCCAAAACGCAGCTATCTAACAGAACGGTTGTCAATGTGTGCACTCAACTTCCAGAGTTAAACCCGTGTGTCGATTCAGCAGTCTGCAAACACTTTCTCTGCAGAGTCCCAAAACAGGCGTTTTCAGCCCATTACCGGCATATGGAAGAATCAGCAGTAAGCCCAGGGAAATATCTGCTTCTAAATCCAAAACGCAGCTATCTAACAGAACGGTTGTCAATGTGTGCACTCAACTTCCAGAGTTAAACCCGTGTGTGGATTCAGCAGTCTGCAAACCCTTTCTGTGCAGAGTCCCAAAACAGGCGTTTTCAGCCCATTACCGGCATATGGAAGAAACAGCAGTAAGCACAGGGAAATATCTGCTTCTAAATCCAAAACGCAGCTATCTAACAGAACGGTTGTCAATGTGTGCACTCAACTTCCAGAGTTAAACCCGTGTGTGGATTCAGCAGTCTGCAAACACTTTCTCTGCAGAGTCCCAAAACAGGCGTTTTCAGCCCTTTACCAGCATATGGAAGAAACAGCAGTAAGCCCAGGGAAATATCTGCTTCTAAATCCAAAACGCAGCTATATAACAGAACGGTTGTCAATGTGTGCACTCAACTTCCAGAGTTAAAACCGTGTGTGGATTCAGCAGTCTGCAAACACTTTCTCTGCAGAGTCCCAAAACAGGCGTTTTCAGCCCATTACCGGCATATGGAAGAAACAGCAGTAAGCACAGGGAAATATCTGCTTCTAAATCCAAAACGCAGCTATCTAACAGAACGGTTGTCAATGTGTGCACTCCGCTTCCAGAGTTAAAGTCGTGTGTGGATTCAGCAGTCTGCAAACCCTTTCTGTGCAGAGTCCCAAAACAGACGTTTTCAGCCCATTACCGGCATATGGAAGAAACAGCAGTAAGCACAGGGAAATATCTGCTTCTAAATCCTAAACGCAGCTATCTAACAGAACGGTTGTCAATGTGTGCACTCAACTTCCAGAGTTAAACCCGTGTGTGGATTCAGCAGTCTGCAAACACTTTCTCTGCAGAGTCCCAAAACAGGCGTTTTCAGCCCATTACCGGCATATGGAAGAAACAGCAGTAAGCACAGGGAAATATGTGCTTCTAAATCCAAAACGCAGCTATCTAACAGAACGGTTGTCAATGTGTGCACTCAACTTCCAGAGTTAAACCCGTGTGTGGATTCAGCAGTCTGCAAACACTTTCTTTGCAAAGTCCCAAAACAGGCGTTTTCAGCCCATTACCGGCATATGGAAGAAACAGCAGTAAGCACAGGGAAATATCTGCTTCTAAATCCAAAACGCAGCTATCTAACAGAACGGTTGTCAATGTGTGCACTCAACTTCCAGAGTTAAAACCGTGTGTGGATTCAGCAGTCCGCAAACACTTTCTCTGCAGAGTCCCAAAACAGGCGTTTTCAGCCCATTACCGGCATATGGAAGAATTAGCAGTAAGCACAGGGAAATATCTTCTTCTAAATCCAAAACGCAGCTATCTAACAGAACGGTTGTCAATGTGTGCACTCAACTTCCAGAGTTAAACCCGTGTGTGGATTCAGCAGTCTGCAAACACTTTCTCTGCAGAGTCCCAAAACAGGCGTTTTCAGCCCATTACCGGCATATGGAAGAAACAGCAGTAAGCACAGGGAAATATTTGCTTCTAAATCCAATACGCAGCTATCTAACAGAACGGTTGTCAATGTGTGCACTCAACTTCCAGAGTTAAACCCGTGTGTGGATTCAGCAGTCTGCAAACACTTTCTCTGCAGAGTCCCAAAACAGGCGTTTTCTGCCCATTACCGGCATATGGAAGAAACAGCAGTAAGCACAGGGAAATATCTGCTTCTAAATCCAAAACGCAGCTATCTAACAGAACGGTTGTCAATGTGTGCACTCAACTTCCAGAGTTAAACCCGTGTGTGGATTCAGCAGTCCGCAAACACTTTCTCTGCAGAGTCCCAAAACAGGCGTTTTCAGCCCATTACCGGCATATGGAAGAAATAGCAGTAAGCACAGGGAAATATCTGCTTCTAAATCCAAAACGCAGCTATCTAACAGAACGGTTGTCAATGTGTGCACTCAACTTCCAGAGTTAAACCCGTGTGTGGATTCAGCAGTCTGCAAACCCTTTCTCTGCAGAGTCCCAAAACAGGCGTTTTCAGCCCATTACCGGCATATGGAAGAAACAGCAGTAAGCACAGGGAAATATCTGCTTCTAAATCCAATACGCAGCTATCTAACAGAACGGTTGTCAATGTGTGCACTCAACTTCCAGAGTTAAACCCGTGTGTGGATTCAGCAGTCTGCAAACCCTTTCTGTGCAGAGTCCCAAAACAGGCGTTTTCAGCCCATTACCGGCATATGGAAGAAACAGCAGTAAGCACAGGGAAATATCTGCTTCTAAATCCAAAACGCAGCTATCTAACAGAACGGTTGTCAATGTGTGCACTCAACTTCCAGAGTTAAACCCGTGTGTGGATTCAGCAGTCTGCAAACCCTTTCTCTGCAGAGTCCCAAAACAGGCGTTTTCAGCCCATTACCGGCATATGGAAGAAACAGCAGTAAGCACAGGGAAATATCTGCTTCTAAATCCAAAACGCAGCTATCTAACAGAACGGTTGTCAATGTGTGCACTCAACTTCCAGAGTTAAACCCGTGTGTGGATTCAGCAGTCTGCAAACCCTTTCTGTGCAGAGTCACAAAACAGGCGTTTTCAGCCCATTACCGGCATATAGAAGAAACAGCAGTAAGCAGAGGGAAATATCTGCTTCTAAATCCAAAACGCAGCTATCTAACAGAACGGTTGTCAATGTGTGCACTCAACTTCCAGAGTTAAACCCGTGTGTGGATTCAGCAGTCTGCAAACCCTTTCTGTGCAGAGTCCCAAAACAGGCGTTTTCAGCCCATTACCGGCATATGGAAGAAACAGCAGTAAGCACAGGGAAATATCTGCTTCTAAATCCAAAACGCAGCTATCTAACAGAACGGTTGTCAATGTGTGCACTCAACTTCCAGAGTTAAACCCGTGTGTGGATTCAGCAGTCTGCAAACCCTTTCTGTGCAGAGTCCCAAAACAGGCGTTTTCAGCCCATTACCGGCATATGGAAGAAACAGCAGTAAGCACAGGGAAATATCTGCTTCTAAATCCAATACGCAGCTATCTAACAGAACGGTTGTCAATGTGTGCACTCAACTTCCAGAGTTAAACCCGTGTGTGGATTCAGCAGTCTGCAAACCCTTTCTCTGCAGAGTCCCAAAACAGGCGTTTTCAGCCCATTACCGGCATATGGAAGAAACAGCAGTAAGCACAGGGAAATATCTGCTTCTAAATCCAAAACGCAGCTATCTAACAGAACGGTTGTCAATGTGTACACTCAACTTCCAGAGTTAAACCCGTGTGTGGATTCAGCAGTCTGCAAACACTTTCTCTGCAGAGTCCCAAAACAGGCGTTTTCAGCCCATTACCGGCATATGGAAGAAACAGCAGTAAGCACAGGGAAATATCTGCTTCTAAATCCAAAACGCAGCTATCTAACAGAACGGTTGTCAATGTGTGCACTCAACTTCCAGAGTTAAACCCGTGTGTGGATTCAGCAGTCTGCAAACCCTTTCTCTGCAGAGTCCCAAAACAGGCGTTTTCAGCCCATTACCGGCATATGGAAGAAACAGCAGTAAGCACAGGGAAATATCTGCTTCTAAATCCAAAACGCAGCTATCTAACAGAACGGTTGTCAATGTGTGCACTCAACTTCCAGAGTTAAACCCGTGTGTGGATTCAGCAGTCTGCAAACCCTTTCTGTGCAGAGTCCCAAAACAGGCGTTTTCAGCCCATTACCGGCATATGGAAGAAACAGCAGTAAGCACAGGGAAATATCTGCTTCTAAATCCAAAACGCAGCTATCTAACAGAACGGTTGTCAATGTGTGCACTCAACTTCCAGAGTTAAACCCGTGTGTGGATTCAGCAGTCTGCAAACACTTTCTCTGCAGAGTCCCAAAACAGGCGTTTTCAGCCCATTACCGGCATATGGAAGAAACAGCAGTAAGCACAGGGAAATATCTGCTTCTAAATCCAATACGCAGCTATCTAACAGAACGGTTGTCAATGTGTGCACTCAACTTCCAGAGTTAAACCCGTGTGTGGATTCAGCAGTCTGCAAACCCTTTCTGTGCAGAGTCCCAAAACAGGCGTTTTCAGCCCATTACCGGCATATGGAAGAAACAGCAGTAAGCACAGGGAAATATCTGCTTCTAAATCCAAAACGCAGCTATCTAACAGAACGGTTGTCAATGTGTGCACTCAACTTCCAGAGTTAAACCCGTGTGTGGATTCAGCAGTCTGCAAACCCTTTCTCTGCAGAGTCCCCAAAACAGGCGTTTTCAGCCCATTACCGCATATGGAAGAAACAGCAGTAAGCACAGGGAAATATCTGCTTCTAAATCCAAAACGCAGCTATCTAACAGAACGGTTGTCAATGTGTGCACTCAACTTCCAGAGTTAAACCCGTGTGTGGATTCAGCAGTCTGCAAACCCTTTCTCTGCAGAGTCCCAAAACAGGCGTTTTCAGCCCATTACCGGCATATGGAAGAAACAGCAGTAAGCACAGGGAAATATCTCCTTCTAAATCCAAAACGCAGCTATCTAACAGAACGGTTGTCAATGTGTGCACTCAACTTCCAGAGTTAAAACCCGTGTGTGGATTCAGCAGTCTGCAAACACTTTCTCTGCAGAGTCCCAAAACAGGCGTTTTCAGCCCATTACCGGCATATGGAAGAAACAGCAGTAAGCACAGGGAAATATCTGCTTCTAAATCCAAAACGCAGCTATCTAACAGAACGGTTGTCAATGTGTGCACTCAACTTCCAGAGTTAAACCCGTGTGTGGATTCAGCAGTCTGCAAACCCTTTCTGTGCAGAGTCCCAAAACAGGCGTTTTCAGCCCATTACCGGCATATGGAAGAAACAGCAGTAAGCACAGGGAAATATCTGCTTCTAAATCCAAAACGCAGCTATCTAACAGAACGGTTGTCAATGTGTGCACTCAACTTCCAGAGTTAAACCCGTGTGTGGATTCAGCAGTCTGCAAACACTTTCTCTGCAGAGTCCCAAAACAGGCGTTTTCAGCCCTTTACCGGCATATGGAAGAAACAGCAGTAAGCCCAGGGAAATATCTGCTTCTAAATCCAAAACGCAGCTATATAACAGAACGGTTGTCAATGTGTGCACTCAACTTCCAGAGTTAAAACCGTGTGTGGATTCAGCAGTCTGCAAACACTTTCTCTGCAGAGTCCCAAAACAGGCGTTTTCAGCCCATTACCGGCATATGGAAGAAACAGCAGTAAGCACAGGGAAATATCTGCTTCTAAATCCAAAACGCAGCTATCTAACAGAACGGTTGTCAATGTCTGCACTCAACTTCCAGAGTTAAACCAGTGTGTGGATTCAGCAGTCTGCAAACACATTCTCTGCAGAGTCCCAAAACAGGCGTTTTCAGCCCATTACCGGCATATGGAAGAAACAGCAGTAAGCACAGGGAAATATCTGCTTCTAAATCCAAAACGCAGCTATCTAACAGAACGGTTGTCAATGTGTGCACTCAACTTCCAGAGTTAAACCCGTGTGTCGATTCAGCAGTCTGCAAACACTTTCTCTGCAGTGTCCCAAAACAGGCGTTTTCAGCCCATTACCGGCATATGGAAGAAACAGCAGTAAGCACAGGGAAATATCTGCTTCTAAATCCAATACGCAGCTATCTAACAGAACGGTTGTCAATGTGTGCACTCAACTTCCAGAGTTAAACCCGTGTGTGGATTCAGCAGTCTGCAAACCCTTTCTGTGCAGAGTCCCAAAACAGGCGTTTTCAGCCCATTACCGGCATATGGAAGAAACAGCAGTAAGCACAGGGAAATATCTGCTTCTAAATCCAAAACGCAGCTATCTAACAGAACGGTTGTCAATGTGTGCACTCAACTTCCAGAGTTAAACCCGTGTGTGGATTCAGCAGTCTGCAAACACTTTCTCTGCAGAGTCCCAAAACAGGCGTTTTCAGCCCTTTACCAGCATATGGAAGAAACAGCAGTAAGCCCAGGGAAATATCTGCTTCTAAATCCAAAACGCAGCTATCTAACAGAACGGTTGTCAATGTCTGCACTCAACTTCCAGAGTTAAACCCGTGTGTGGATTCAGCAGTCTGCAAACACTTTCTCTGCAGAGTCCCAAAACAGGCGTTTTCAGCCCATTACCGGCATATGGAAGAAACAGCAGTAAGCACAGGGAAATATCTGCTTCTAAATCCAATACGCAGCTATCTAACAGAACGGTTGTCAATGTGTGCACTCAACTTCCAGAGTTAAACCCGTGTGTGGATTCAGCAGTCTGCAAACTCTTTCTCTGCAGAGTCCCAAAACACGCGTTTTCAGCCCATTACCGGCATATGGAAGAAACAGCAGTAAGCACAGGGAAATATCTGCTTCTAAATCCAAAACGCAGCTATCTAACAGAACGGTTGTCAATGTGTGCACTCAACTTCCAGAGTTAAACCCGTGTGTGGATTCAGCAGTCCGCAAACACTTTCTCTGCAGAGTCCCAAAACAGGCGTTTTCAGCCCATTACCGGCATATGGAAGAAATAGCAGTAAGCACAGGGAAATATCTGCTTCTAAATCCAAAACGCAGCTATCTAACAGAACGGTTGTCAATGTGTGCACTCAACTTCCAGAGTTAAACCCGTGTGTGGATTCAGCAGTCTGCAAACACTTTCTCTGCAGAGTCCCAAAACAGGCGTTTTCAGCCCATTACCGGCATATGGAAGAAACAGCAGTAAGCACAGGGAAATATCTGCTTCTAAATCCAATACGCAGCTATCTAACAGAACGGTTGTCAATGTGTGCACTCAACTTCCAGAGTTAAACCCGTGTGTGGATTCAGCAATCTGCAAACCCTTTCTGTGCAGAGTCCCAAAACAGGCGTTTTCAGCCCATTACCGGCATATGGAAGAAACAGCAGTAAGCACAGGGAAATATCTGCTTCTAAATCCAAAACGCAGCTATCTAACAGAACGGTTGTCAATGTGTGCACTCAACTTCCAGAGTTAAACCCGTGTGTGGATTCAGCAGTCTGCAAACCCTTTCTCTGCAGAGTCCCAAAACAGGCGTTTTCAGCCCATTACCGGCATATGGAAGAAACAGCAGTAAGCACAGGGAAATATCTGCTTCTAAATCCAAAACGCAGCTATCTAACAGAACGGTTGTCAATGTGTGCACTCAACTTCCAGAGTTAAACCCGTGTGTGGATTCAGAAGTCTGCAAACCCTTTCTGTGCAGAGTCCCAAAACAGGCGTTTTCAGCCCATTACCGGCATATAGAAGAAACAGCAGTAAGCAGAGGGAAATATCTGCTTCTAAATCCAAAACGCAGCTATCTAACAGAACGGTTGTCAATGTGTGCACTCAACTTCCAGAGTTAAACCCGTGTGTGGATTTAGCAGTCTGCAAACCCTTTCTCTGCAGAGTCCCAAAACAGGCGTTTTCAGCCCATTACCGGCATATGGAAGAAACAGCAGTAAGCACAGGGAAATATCTGCTTCTAAATCCAAAACGCAGCTATCTAACAGAACGGTTGTCAATGTGTGCACTCAACTTCCAGAGTTAAACCCGTGTGTGGATTCAGCAGTCTGCAAACACTTTCTCTGCAGAGTCCCAAAACAGGTGTTTTCAGCCCTTTACCGGCATATGGAAGAAACAGCAGTAAGCACAGGGAAATATCTGCTTCTAAATCCAAAACGCAGCTATCTAACAGAACGGTTGTCAATGTGTGCACTCAACTTCCAGAGTTAAACCCGTGTGTGGATTCAGCAGTCTGCAAACCCTTTCTCTGCAGAGTCCCAAAACAGGCGTTTTCAGCCCATTACCGGCATATGGAAGAAACAGCAGTAAGCACAGGGAAATATCTGCTTCTAAATCCAAAACGCAGCTATCTAACAGAACGGTTGTCAATGTGTGCACTCAACTTCCAGAGTTAAACCCGTGTGTGGATTCAGCAGTCTGCAAACCCTTTCTGTGCAGAGTCCCAAAACAGGCGTTTTCACCCCATTACCGGCATATGGAAGAAACAGCAGTAAGCACAGGGAAATATCTGCTTCTAAATCCAAAACGCAGCTATCTAACAGAACGGTTGTCAATGTGTGCACTCAACTTCCAGAGTTAAACCCGTGTGTGGATTCAGCAGTCTGCAAACCCTTTCTGTGCAGAGTCCCAAAACAGGCGTTTTCAGCCCATTACCGGCATATGGAAGAAACAGCAGTAAGCACAGGGAAATATCTGCTTCTAAATCCAAAACGCAGCTATCTAACAGAACGGTTGTCAATGTGTGCACTCAACTTCCAGAGTTAAACCCGTGTGTGGATTCAGCAGTCTGCAAACCCTTTCTCTGCAGAGTCCCAAAACAGGCGTTTTCAGCCCATTACCGGCATATGGAAGAAACAGCAGTAAGCACAGGGAAATATCTGCTTCTAAATCCAAAACGCAGCTATCTAACAGAACGGTTGTCAATGTGTGCACTCAACTTCCAGAGTTAAACCCGTGTGTGGATTCAGCAGTCTGCAAACACTTTCTCTGCAGAGTCCCAAAACAGGCGTTTTCAGCCCATTACCGGCATATGGAAGAAACAGCAGTAAGCACAGGGAAATATCTGCTTCTAAATCCAAAACGCAGCTATCTAACAGAACGGTTGTCAATGTGTGCACTCAACTTCCAGAGTTAAACCAGTGTGTGCATTCAGCAGTCTGCAAACACATTCTCTGCAGAGTCCCAAAACAGGCGTTTTCAGCCCATTACCGGCATATGGAAGAAACAGCAGTAAGCACAGGGAAATATCTGCTTCTAAATCCAAAACGCAGCTATCTAACAGAACGGTTGTCAATGTGTGCACTCAACTTCCAGAGTTAAACCCGTGTGTGGATTCAGCAGTCTGCAAACACTTTCTCTGCAGAGTCCCAAAACAGGCGTTTTCAGCCCATTACCGGCATATGGAAGAAATAGCAGTAAGCACAGGGAAATATCTGCTTCTAAATCCAAAACGCAGCTATCTAACAGAACGGTTGTCAATGTGTGCACTCAACTTCCAGAGTTAAACCCGTGTGTGGATTCAGCAGTCTGCAAACCCTTTCTGTGCAGAGTCCCAAAACAGGCGTTTTCAGCCCATTACCGGCATATGGAAGAAACAGCAGTAAGCACAGGGAAATATCTGCTTCTAAATCCAAAACGCAGCTATCTAACAGAACGGTTGTCAATGTGTGCACTCAACTTCCAGAGTTAAACCCGTGTGTGGATTCAGCAGTCTGCAAACACTTTCTCTGCAGAGTCCCAAAACAGGCGTTTTCAGCCCTTTACCAGCATATGGAAGAAACAGCAGTAAGCCCAGGGAAATATCTGCTTCTAAATCCAAAACGCAGCTATATAACAGAACGGTTGTCAATGTGTGCACTCAACTTCCAGAGTTAAAACCGTGTGTGGATTCAGCAGTCTGCAAACACTTTCTCTGCAGAGTCCCAAAACAGGCGTTTTCAGCCCATTACCGGCATATGGAAGAAACAGCAGTAAGCACAGGGAAATATCTGCTTCTAAATCCAAAACGCAGCTATCTAACAGAACGGTTGTCAATGTGTGCACTCCACTTCCAGAGTTAAACCCGTGTGTGGATTCAGCAGTCTGCAAACCCTTTCTGTGCAGAGTCCCAAAACAGACATTTTCAGCCCATTACCGGCATATGGAAGAAACAGCAGTAAGCACAGGGAAATATCTGCTTCTAAATCCAAAACGCAGCTATCTAACAGAACGGTTGTCAATGTGTGCACTCAACTTCCAGAGTTAAACCCGTGTGTGGATTCAGCAGTCTGCAAACACTTTCTCTGCAGAGTCCCAAAACAGGCGTTTTCAGCCCTTTACCAGCATATGGAAGAAACAGCAGTAAGCCCAGGGAAATATCTGCTTCTAAATCCAAAACGCAGCTATCTCTGCAGAGTCCCAAAACAGGCGTTTTCAGCCCATTACCGGCATATGGAAGAAACAGCAGTAAGCACAGGGAAATATATGCTTCTAAATCCAAAACGCAGCTATCTAACAGAACGGTTGTCAATGTGTGCACTCAACTTCCAGAGTTAAACCCGTGTGTGGATTCAGCAGTCTGCAAACCCTTTCTGTGCAGAGTCCCAAAACAGGTGTTTTCAGCCCATTACCGGCATATGGAAGAAACAGCAGTAAGCACAGGGAAATATCTGCTTCTAAATCCAAAACGCAGCTATCTAACAGAACGGTTGTCAATGTGTGCACTCAACTTCCAGAGTTAAATCCGTGTGTGGATTCAGCAGTCTGCAAACCCTTTCTCTGCAGAGTCCCAAAACAGGCGTTTTCAGCCCATTACCGGCATATGGAAGAAACAGCAGTAAGCACAGGGAAATATCTGCTTCTAAATCCAAAACGCAGCTATCTAACAGAACGGTTGTCAATGTGTGCACTCAACTTCCAGAGTTAAACCCGTGTGTGGATTCAGCAGTCTGCAAACCCTTTCTCTGCAGAGTCCCAAAACAGGCGTTTTCAGCCCATTACCGGCATATGGAAGAAACAGCAGTAAGCACAGGGAAATATCTGCTTCTAAATCCAAAACGCAGCTATCTAACAGAACGGTTGTCAATGTGTGCACTCAACTTCCAGAGTTAAACCCGTGTGTGGATTCAGCAGTCTGCAAACCCTTTCTGTGCAGAGTCCCAAAACAGGCGTTTTCAGCCCATTACCGGCATATGGAAGAAACAGCAGTAAGCACAGGGAAATATCTGCTTCTAAATCCAAAACGCAGCTATCTAACAGAACGGTTGTCAATGTGTGCACTCAACTTCCAGAGTTAAACCAGTGTGTGGATTCAGCAGTCTGCAAACACATTCTCTGCAGAGTCCCAAAACAGGCGTTTTCAGCCCATTACCGGCATATGGAAGAAACAGCAGTAAGCACAGGGAAATATCTGCTTCTAAATCCAAAACGCAGCTATCTAACAGAACGGTTGTCAATGTGTGCACTCAACTTCCAGAGTTAAACCCGTGTGTGGATTCAGCAGTCCGCAAACACTTTCTCTGCAGAGTCCCAAAACAGGCGTTTTCAGCCCATTACCGGCATATGGAAGAAATAGCAGTAAGCACAGGGAAATATCTGCTTCTAAATCCAAAACGCAGCTATCTAACAGAACGGTTGTCAATGTGTGCACTCAACTTCCAGAGTTAAACCCGTGTGTGGATTCAGCAGTCTGCAAACCCTTTCTCTGCAGAGTCCCAAAACAGGCGTTTTCAGCCCATTACCGGCATATGGAAGAAACAGCAGTAAGCACAGGGAAATATCTGCTTCTAAATCCAATACGCAGCTATCTAACAGAACGGTTGTCAATATGTGCACTCAACTTCCAGAGTTAAACCCGTGTGTGGATTCAGCAGTCTGCAAACCCTTTCTGTGCAGAGTCCCAAAACAGGCGTTTTCAGCCCATTACCGGCATATGGAAGAAACAGCAGTAAGCACAGGGAAATATCTGCTTCTAAATCCAAAACGCAGCTATCTAACAGAACGGTTGTCAATGTGTGCACTCAACTTCCAGAGTTAAACCCGTGTGTGGATTCAGCAGTCTGCAAACACTTTCTCTGCAGAGTCCCAAAACAGGCGTTTTCAGCCCTTTACCAGCATATGGAAGAAACAGCAGTAAGCCCAGGGAAATATCTGCTTCTAAATCCAAAACGCAGCTATATAACAGAACGGTTGTCAATGTGTGCACTCAACTTCCAGAGTTAAAACCGTGTGTGGATTCAGCAGTCTGCAAACACTTTCTCTGCAGAGTCCCAAAACAGGCGTTTTCAGCCCATTA